>NC_056619.1:4044116-4106616 GCF_018340385.1 Cyprinus carpio
CTACAACACCTTAAATGACTTGAATATCAAATAAACGCTCAAATAAAGAGCCACAGTTAATGACTCCTAATTGTTTTCTACCCTCAAAACTAAAAACAATAGCTGTTGGGTAACGTTCAAAAGATCAGCCCAAAGAAAGATAATCACAACAGCAATTAAAACTTAAAAATAATTTGAAACTTTACACTTTTTAACTAACAGCTTAATGAATGATATTTACACTTGTTTTTTAAATGTAAAAATAGTTTGCAATGTTACTGTTTTTAACTAAAAAATAAATGTAGCATTGGTGAGTATAACAGACTTCTTTCAAATCAAACAAACAGTTTCTACGAACCCCAAACCTGTCTCCAGAAGACTGTAATGCAGTTATTTCAGATGTACACATATATCACAGACGCTAGACAGAGAATAGCTGAGAATCAGATGAAATGTTTCTCTGAGTGTGTCTGAATCAGACTGAATGTATTTCTCTGACCAACACTGACACCTTCTGGTCAATCACACACTTGTTTTAATCAGAAACATGTAGTTGGATATCTTTGCTATTATTTATAGCCTATAATTGAGTGTCAAGTCCTAAAACATGAAAACAGATCTACAAAAATGCTATACATTCACTGTTACTATGCTGCTCGTTTACATTTAGTCATTTAGCAGACGCTTTTATCATCTGCATGCTATCAACACAAAAACAGAACTAGAACTCTTTTCCAGGAGCGGTAGGACACATATCACATTTATGCATCAGTGTACTCTAGAAGCGGCGTCTCTACTAGCAGTTTTAATATTTTAACAGCATCACATGGATACTTCTGTACAAATCCAAACCACACAGTTTTCCACAGTTTTCTTCTTTATTCTACGTAAAACAGACATCGGTACAGACTCGGCACATGTTTTTACAGTGAACATCAGACGTTATTTGACGCTCTGGAGCAGCACATCTGGACAGCTCTATCAGCTATCTCATTTTACATCAGTGCCGCTAACTCTACACTACTGACTACATACACTCTAGAACCATGGGCACTGTCTTGAAGACATTTCTATCAGTATGACTCTGTCAGCCGCTAACTCTACACTACTGACTACATACACTCTAGAACCATGGGCACTGTCTTGAAGACATTTGGTAATAATGTTACAGAAGTAACCTTGAATGTAGTTTTTTTTTTGTTTTTTGGATATTATAAACTATGCAGGGATCAAAGAAACCAACTGAAACATCACAAACATTGTCAAAACATCATATTATGACAGAGGCTCCGCCTCCACCCACATGATTGGCACCTCTGCCTTCCTATTAAAGGCCACGCCCAGAAGAGGCGTGGCCTGAGCAGGGTTGCCATTTCCACAGTTAGCACCCCATTTACTTTAGTAAGAAAGAAGCTCCTCCCTGAGGCGTCTCAGTCGCTGTGCTATTCACTCACTACACTGAACAAGTCATGGCTGATCTTTCCTAAATGAGACACTACACTACGCTATGAAATTAATAATTACACCTAACCACACAGTTTTTAGGCCAGAGGTGCATAACAAGGCTACTTTATGGGGACCTATATATATGTATTATATTAAAAAATGGCACTTTACTACAACTCATGCTTACACATTAAAAAAACATCAGGAAATGTTCTACGGATTTATAATATTTGGCACATAATGGTTACAAGGCCACTACGTTTGAGCTACACAGTATTTCTCCGATGAGGGTTTGAAATAACTGGTAAAAAGTAGCTTATTATAGTAATATTATGGTTATTGTTGAGGGTAGGGCTTCGTGCGATGTTGTAAAGCTGTACGTCAATATCAGTCCATCCATCCATCCAGTCATCCTCTCGCTCTCAAACAACAACAAAATCACAGTCAAGTTATTCCAATGGCTATTAAATAATACAAAGATGACCATGGCCGCATAAATGTATCATATACATTTGTATTTACAAAATACCACAGTGTTCCTTCCTTTTGCCTTCCAGCTGCAATAAACACCCAAGTGTGCGTGTGTACGTAACAGCTCCTTTAGTTTAGAGCGGTTCTTGAGATCTTCCTTTATCTACGGCCAGCTGTTCAGCAAAAACCTGGAAGTGTGAATGTCGCTCCGCTCAGAAGACTTTGGCCCGTTTGCTGCTCAGAGACCCGTGCTACGAGACAAATCAGAGGCAGAGGGGAGGAAAAGCCATTTTAAAGGCAATATTAGTCTGTTTTTGTATTAAAAAAAATAGCCATGTTAATATATTTTTGTGTGACATCAACAACCAAAACATACTGAACTGTAGAGAAATATGGCTAGAAAGGTACATGTTTTTATAATGAAAGGAACTGGCTTGAAGCATTTGTATAAATTATGCAGTAAAACCAGTTTTTAATTTAAACTTTAAAGGTGAGAATGTTTTTCAGGTGAAAATTAATACTTTAAAATCGGTAAGAATGCATTCAATTAATCAAACGCAAGATATTTCAAATGTTATAAAAGATTTCTATTTCAAATAAATACTGTTTTTTTAACTTCCCAATCAACAAAGGATCTTTAAAAAAAAAAAAAAAAAAACTTTTTTCCACAAAAATATTAAGCAGCACAGCTGTTTTCAACATTGATAATAATCAGAAATGTTTCTTGAGCCGCAAATCCGCATATTATTATGATTTCTGAAGATCATGTGACACTGTTATTTTAAATTGTAATACTATTTCATAATATTACAGTTTTTATTGTGTTTTTGAGCTTTGGTGAGTAGACAACACTAAAAAAAAATTGTAAACATTTATAAACAAAAATAAATAATTATTTACATTATTTACATTATATATGTGTGTTCTGTGTATAAATATAAAAACACAAACACACACACATATATAAAAAAAAAAAAATATTATAATATAGACATGTAAATAATATAAAAAAAAATAATATAAACATTGTGGTAAAAATTATAAAAAAATAAACATACACATATCACACAATCAATATATAAAAAAAAAAACAAATATCATGCACAACAAAACAAACCAAAAACTATTATTTTGTACATGATTAATGGTTTGACAGCACTATATGAATGGAATATAAGTGTGTTTCAGACAGAAGAGAGGAGATCAGCTCATCTACCTGTAAATGTGACCCTGGAGCACAAAACCAGTCATCAGTAGCACAGATATATTTGTAGCAATAGCCAACAATACACTGTATGGGCCAAAATTATAGATTTTTCTTTTATGCCAAAAATCATTAGGATATTAAGAAAAGATCATGTTCCTTGAAGATATTTTGTAAATTTCCTACCGCAAATATATCAAAACGTATTTTTTGATTAGTAATATGCATGGCTAAGACTTCATTTGAACAACTTTAAAGGTGATTTTTTTTTACAATAATTAGATTTTTTAAAATAGTTATATCACGACTAATATTGTCCGATCCTAATAAACCATACATCAATGGAAAGCTTATTTATTCAGCTTTCAGATGATATATAAATCTCTATTTTGAAAAACTGACCCTTACGACTGGTTTTGTGGTCCCGGGTCACATGTGCTCTCACCTTGGCCTGTTTGTAGAAGTGCGGCGCCAGCTCCACCAGCCAGGAGGACTCGACCGCCGTCACGTCACGCATGTAGTACTTGCTGGTCTGAACCACCTCGCTCAATAAAAACCACACACACACCCCCAAACAAAAAAAACAGCCAAAATAAAATGAAATGAAAACAAACTAAATAGAATAAGCACCATTAATTCCCATGGGTTTATGTTAGTACCATTTCGGGGGCTTTTCTCCATACAGCACTGAATCAGGGTGAATGTACAGCTCTCGGTCATCACGGAGAGTCCTGGACCATCCACAACACACAGGACCAATTAGCCCTAACAAACAAACACCAGATCCGTCTTATTCGATCGACTTTTTAAAGTAACTAGTAAAGTAAATAATGTAACACCAGTTACTTTGCTTCTGGTGTATTGACTGATAGCTCTCTGATGAGAGAAATCTCAGTGTGAACGTGACTGATACTACTGTAGTGCTAAGCTAAATGTTAATTAATATATATATATATATTTGTATATTTTATTTGATATTCGCAATTGGTTACTTTTACGTACAATAATTGTCTTGCCTAATGCATTACTTTTAAAAGCAGCCTTTCCCAAAGCTGCTGAAGACCCATTACTCAAACTGACCTACACAACAGTAGTAGGTTACTGAGGAAACAGTGGTAAGGAGGAATGAACCGACCTGTAAGAGCCCGAGTGATGCATTCGGGCGGCATTCGCAAAAAAACCAGACACAATACATCTGAGAATCACATCCGGATCACCTGCAGCACAGACAACGCAGAGAGAGAGAAACCTCAACTGAACACTATGAAATACTGTCATGTAATGACTTACTGATGATGTGACATTCCAGTCTGAGGAGGAAGCAAGTTACTGACATGACAAACAGTGGTATGAAAACATGACACACTGACGATGTGGTCAGATGTTACGACAGACCAGCATGAAAGCTGACAGGACAACACTAGAAAATTAGTGTTACGTGCAGCTGACAGGGCAATGTGATCAGTGTGATATGGTGAAGAGGAAAGGCGGCTCACCTTCACTGGAGGTCCGCGGCACCTTGAACTTGTTGAGGAGGTGTCTCAGCTGCTCTCGTACAGCCACGGCCCGGAGGAGCCCTTTGTAGTGGAGGAAATGATCCTGCCTGACACCACGGAGAGCCTTCTGATGCTGGATCAATACACAGCAAAACACCAACGCAAACAACCTTTATCCAAACATCACTTCATTTCAATTCGTGGAGGTCAAACAGGGCTTCAGGTCGAGCTAAAATCAACTTGCATGCATGATTAATACATGATAAACCCGAGACTGTGATATATACGTAAGCACATCAGGACTCGCCAGTGTTTTCAGCGTCTCAGAGCAGATCAGGTCACACTAAATTTCTAATCTCTGCATCGGCTCTGGGTCGTGATTGATGTATAATCACTAACAAACAAGCACAGCAAAGGGAAAAATAAAAACAATCAAACAAGCAGTGGTTATATATACCTGCATGTAGTATACTATATATAGTTTTGATTTTTATATTTTTAATTTTCATTTCAGGTTTTAGTTTAAATAATGTTTATTATTTTTAATAGTTTTGGGGTTCTTTTTATACTTACATTTAATGGTAATCTATTTTTATTTCAATTGTAGTATTTGGTGTCCTTCAATTTTTAACTTATTTCAGGTAAGTTCATTTAGATTTTAATTTATTTAAAAAAATGACATTAATCTTTACAAATGCTTTTAGATATTAATAATCCAACATACTACAGATAACGCACCGTAAGGTCGTAAATATATTTCTGTCAAACAAACAAGCACAGGCCAAATGAACAAAATAACTAAATAAAATACTACCATAAATTATTAATTTTTTTACAGCAAAATTAAAATAATTTTTGCCCTAATACTCTGGAGCCCTACTTCATGAATTATTAAAATAAGAACCAAAACAACCAAAACTAAAGATATTAATTGTTATAATTCCATCCCATTTCTCTCTGACAGAACCAGGGATCCCCAGCAGTGCTTTTAAAAGTGTGATTCTATAGCCTCGAAAGTCATTGCACTATAAATACCCAAGATTAAACCACCATGGGCCATATTTATAAAGAACATTCTAAAATATTTTATCAGACAGCCACACTGTTTTAATTAACATGAGTGAACGGATTTTTTTAACAATCAGAAAGAGAGCAATAAAGTCATGTAAATGTTTTTGGATTGGAATCCCTAGAAGAACACGCTTTCAGGAAACTGAAATGGTACCATTTATTTGTAATTGCAAGTTAGTTATTTATATTAATATGTGGACACTATTCATTTACATATGTGGCCTTTTTATTTCGCAAACTGAACTCCAAAAATGTTAACTGATGTATGTGCAACAATTGTCGAGGACTATTTTTTTTTTCTGGATAAGTCCAAAAAGGTTAAGCCTCTCAAGGCAACAATTATTTTCCAAAAATAAAAATCCTTGCTCTGTGAGACCAAACCCTAACCGCTTTCTTCTACAAGCAGTCAACGTGCAATGTAGATGTGCGAGCGGTCCCCGTTACCTTCTATGAAAGGCCTGCTAAACATTCAGATCCATGGTGTAGATGAATCGCCCTCACTCCCACAGCAAACTCTGACGCTCCACACCCGCGCCTTGCTACGTCACAGGACTCGACAGACACGACAACCTGCTCCTCTTTGACTTCGGGCACCCAGTGCAGCCACCTTCCCCCGAACTCATGCGAGATCATGTCAGAGTACATTAATAAAACCACCAACAGACTAAAAACAGTACGCATGAGTGCAGCTAATGATTTCTTCTGGTGTTGCCGGCGTCTACATAAAAGTTTTCGTCATCTGCATCATTGCTGCTATAGTGACGATCGCCTTAGAGGAGCCCGAAGTTTCCTCGATTCCAGCAGCATCTTGGCAAACCCTGGGTCGGGCGGGCAACTCGGCCCATCCGCCCCCCCATGGGGTCCGTTGAGCGAGCGTACTGATCCAGACCTGCCATAGAGCGAGCTAATGAGAACTATGGTTGGGTATACTAGCGTAATGCAATAGATCACAATCATGTTCTCGTGGTACTACGTACTTCAATACATGAAGACTAATTATATAGTACCAAGTCATTTGAAGAAGTGTGAATGCAATTTTAGGAATACTTTTTTCCCACTCTAATGGGCAACAATGCACAAACAACCGCTGGTTACTGCTTGAAAGATGCTTGCATCTGATGTAAACAAGCACGCGATTGTAGAAGCGCGGTTGGCCTGAGACGCTCTGAATAAAAGCACTTCCACTTCTCTGAAATCAGGTGGCGATTGACCAAAGACGTGAAGCCGTACGCCTTGGAAAACCTGGGAAACAAAAAAAGCAGCTGTGCTACTTTCTGAAATGTATGTAACATGGGTAAAATAGGCCTCTTGGCTTTCGATTTGTGTATTCACTTGGTGTTACATCATCAGCGCCAAATACTGGAAAATATTTAGACCTTACATAGGGCTCTTTATTTTTTAAACCTTTTTTGAATCCTTAATATAGCCCTTCAAACAGGCACTATATTATTGTTTGAAAGTGTTTTGATTCTTTATTGTTTCAGTCACACTTATTTTAAAGTGTTGATTTATTGATTCAGCTACATAAGTTAATTCCGTAGTTAACAAAATGCCGAATGACACAATTCTATGACAGGCAGCGTGTTATTGTTAGGCTGCTGTCTCTTTAACAACGAACGCCCGCACATCTAAAAAACTGCAAATGTCCGTTTCTTTCTCATCTGTGTACCTTCCCTTAAGACAAAAACAGCGGTGTGTGTGATGACATCCTGATGTAGTTTTCCCTGCTACTGGTCAATAATTATGTAAAAAGTCCGTTCCAGCCGATACAACCTTACACTGGCAGTGGTAATGCACAGAACGGCCGCGAGAACGGACACTAAACTAAAAAGAGAGACGTGCGGGAATCATTAACAGAATCGAAATGCATGCATCCTTACGAAATCACAGTTCTTGGACAATGTGGAACCGTAGGTTTCAATACCCACAACACTATATGAACAACATGCAGGATCATGCATCAGTGAAAGAAATGCTCCTGATCTTCTACCTCCGAGAGCGTAGAGCAGCTCCAGGGCCTGGACCTCAGGGACTGAGCAGGTGGAGGCTTCAACCCAAACAACACTGATGCCTGATTTACTCAGAGCAGAACAAGGCGTCACACCCGTGCTCGAGGTCAGGGTTCACTCGCCAAGACAGGAAGCTTAACTCGTAGCACGTTGTCAATGCCCAGAGCTTGAAGCTGCAGATGACCGAGCAGATTCGAGATCGCTGCCTCTCAGGAACCGTCGATCGGGTAACTTCTCAAAGTCCTCCTCTGACAAGAACACAGCAACGTTTCACAAAGTTTCTACCCTCTATCACAGAGAGTTCAGTGCTGCACTCCGCACAGCAGTTTACCACAGTTCTACAGCGCTGTGGCAGCACTAACTGAAAATCATTTTTAAATACTCCATTTCTGACTTTCAAAAGGAGGAGGGCAAAATTTTTAATTCGCATTTCAAATGAATCAAACTTAACTTAACTACTATTCACTATATGTTAGAAAAAAAAAAGTAAATGTGTTTAATTATATTATGATCTAATTTTTATTAAACACATTTAAAGATACATTTTTTACTGTAAAACATCTGACTGTGACATTTGTAACAGTTATTGAATTTTGTGACCGTGTTTTAATTGTCTTTCCTGAGTGTCAGCTCATTACTGAAGAGGAAGTTCTTTCTTAAATGTAAATACAGTTTATTAATTATAACCACTACTAAAATAACACTGCAATATACTTCCATTCATGTATACTATTTAACCATTTATACAGTAAACTATTTGTAAGTTTTGATTGTTGCAGCTTTTATTTTTATATTTTACATTTTGCAGTTTAGTTTATGGTTTTAGTTTAATTAGCAATCTGATGTGTTTTTTTTTTTCTTTCATTTTTATTAGTTTTTGGCTTCTTTTTATTCTTACATTTAGCTTGCTTCTTTTATTTCAGTTTTAAAGCTTTAGTCAATGTTGATTAGTGCAGGTGTTTACAAAATCTTTTGAGTTATTTAACGTCTAATTTTAAGTAATATGTTTTTAAGTTTGACAATTTTGCAGCTAATATTTGCATTTTATTTAATCTTTCAACCTTAGTTCAAGTTCCCAGTCCATGTTTTTTAATATTGTTGTTTTAGATACCAAATACACACTACAGCTCGTATAGTACAAGTGTGAATTCTATTTCAGAATTCTTTTTTTTTTTTTTTATTGATTCTATATTTCTCTGGGAGCTCTGTTACATGTGTAGAGCCGGAAACACTTCCCTTCCCTGCGCGGTTTCTCCCCGGCTCGCTCCGGCTTCTCTGGGCAGGCGGAGGGCTTTAGAGAATGGGCGTACGATCGGGCAGGGACTCATATCGCCGTGAGTGGATTAATACGCCCTGGCTCTTCACAAACGCACAGGTCCGATCACGAACGACCCAATGCCGTTAAATTGGTGATGGACGGCTCTGCTATATTGGTGTCGACCACCACCTGAAACACATCACAGCCACACACCACACCGCGCGATGATGCGGCTCTTCTCCAGCGTCACTTTTTAACAGTGCAAACAGGACACTACCCGCCGTCCACGGACTATGACATGAATCTCAGGTACTGTTATCTGACAACTACCTAAATATATTGCGACCCTGGACCGACAAAACCAGTCATAAGCATCAATTTTGGTTGCAACCTTTCTGACAGTAGGGGCATTCCTCTCGAACACTCTCATCTGCTCGTGTAATAGGGGCAGGGCCGCCGCGTACATGGCAGCACACACAGGTGCTTCTTCATCCCCTAACGGGACAAAGAGTCCGGGCCTGTTCCTGGAGCCATAGACACCACCTTCTCCACTTTCCTTCCTTAATGAAAAAACGAGAGAACAACATTGATATACGCTGACAGCAGGTCAAACATCGGGGAGCCTTAAATAAAAAAGAAACATCTTTTAAAAGCCCTTTTTAGGACGTGAACATGAACATCAATGCTGCAGGTCCGCTCCAGAACAAACGTCACACACACACCTGTCCTTTGAGGAAGGCCAGCACATCTCCATCCTCCTCCGTCTCGTGGATCTTCATCACGGTTTCCAACCGTAGCCTTCACATATCCGGCACAGGACTAGAGACACAAAACATCCCGTCACTTTCATTGGTGGAAGCAGAGACGGACCGTAATTTGGACATAAGCTTCACCTGACAAGTGTAGAAAATAATCCACAGGGAACGTTCGGTCCGTTCGCGGCCCTCCACCGTCAGAATCGCACAGGTGTCTTTATTTGGGTCTCCAGACTCATTGAGGTTGAAGAAATCGTGGAATTTCTGAGGAAGACAGTATGTTCATGTATCAGATGTAGATCAAGTCTAGCGAGCTGACCGCTGAGATCATCAGTAATCATGCGGCTGATTATCAAGAGCACTCAGATCATTAAAGAAACCAACAACAAAGCTGAATTTTCAGCATCATATACACTGCTGTTCAAAAGTTTGGGATCAGAAGGATGTTTTTATGTTTTTTAAAGAAGGCTTCTCACCTCATCAAAAATTTAATCAAAAATACAGGAAAAAAAAACAGTAATATTGTGAAATATTGGTTTAATATTTTAATATACTTAAATGTATTTCTGTGATGCAGCACTGTATTTTCAGCATCATTACTCCAGTCTTCAGTGTCACATGATCTTCAGAAATCATAATAATATGCTGTGATGGAACCTGTTGTGATGCTTAATTTTTTTTGGAACCTGCGATACTTTTTCTTTGATTCTTTGATAAATTAAATGTTAAAAAGAACAGTGTTTTCAAAATATAAATACTATCTAACAATTTAAGTCTTTACTATCACTTTATCCATTTAACACATCCTTGCTGAATAGAAATATTAATTTATTTTAAAAAAAAACATTTGCTGACCCCAATCTTCTGAATAGTAGTGTATACTGTAACACAAAATTTATATTTTGAATAAACACTGCTCTTTTTAACTTTTCATTTATCAAAGAATCAAAGAAAAAAGTATCTGAAGAGTGAAGACTGGAGTAATGATTCTGAAAATACAGTTTTGTTCACAGCAACAAATTACATTTTAAAGTATATTAAAATAGAAAACTTTTACTTTAAATTGCAATAAAATTTAACAAAATTACATTTTTTTCTGTATTTTTGATTAATTAAATGCAGCCTTGATGAGCACAAGAATCTTCTTTAAAACACATTAACAATCTTACTGATCCCAAACTTTTGAATGGCACTGTATAATAAAATCATAAAACCATGATAATGAAAATATCTTACACCTCTTTTACAATGTGCATGTTTTTATCATTCCTGAAAATAAGATGGTCACAGTGATACTGAGTGACCAACATGCAGAAATATGCAGAAGAAAAATGAAATATAATGATATTTATTAATACATGAGGGTTATAAAAAGTACTTGAAATAATGATTGTTTACAGAGAGAGTGACGGAAAATACTAGTTTTTACTGAATGACTAAATCATATGACATTTTTAGTTAAATTTAAATTTCAAGCATCAAAACAAAAGTTTAATACAGCTTTAAATTTAGTAAAAAAAAAAAATTCCCTAAGCAAAAAATAATGACTATCATATATTTTTTTACCATGAATTACTGAACTTATGTCATGTAGTGTCGCAATAGTTCATATAGCAATAAGTCTTTTCAGGCATATTTTCAACAGAAATCATTAGATGACATTAAAAGACACTCTTTAAGGATCTTAGTGCAGCTCCAAAAACTAATGAATTATTATTTTAAATATTTACCAAAGACTGCCACTATCCTTCAAACTACTAGGTTTTACCCATTTGCAAGACGTTTTTAATCATAGAAAATCGAATACAATTTAGTATGATCATTTATTATTCTTCATGTTTTAATAAGCACAGGTCAGAATAAGTATGTTTTTTAAATTTTTACATAAATATATCTGTGACAAAGTAACATTTTTTTCAAACACCATGTATATTTTAGTCAGAGGTTGGGATTTACCTTGGCATCCAAAAAAAATGTGGCTGAAGCTACGATCAAACGCAGGTCTCTGCGCTTCTTCTGAATCTGTAAAGAGAGAGAAAACAATGGGAAGAAAAACCTCACACATGTGCTCATCTGACTGATGATAGAAAGCAAATAGAGCATCACCTTCTTCAGGAGGCCGATGGCGATGTCACAGTGGTAAAGCGTTCGATCGTGAGCTTCATCCAGCATTATCACACTAAACCAAACACAAACACCAATGATATGATCAGAAATCAGCCCTAACATTTATTAAAGCAATAAAATAACACGGCTACCTTTAAAAGGGCATAATGTTTAAAAAATGTTTATAAACCACATAATTACTTAAGTTGCTTAAACAAATATAAACAAAACAGCATCATGTATGTATCAGTTAAATAAAAAGGACCGAAAACCAATCACTAAGAGTACTTTTTCATTTACAAACATGAGATGCAGTGGGATGGGGTGAAACCCAGCATAAAGTTTTGAGACATGTTTTTTAAAAGTTGAACGTCTCAGGTTATGCATGTAACCCTGGTTCCCTGAGAAGGGAACGAGACACCGCGTCCTCTAGTGGTCGCTATGGGGGACGTCTTCAGCGTGACGGGTATCTGAAGCATGTATCTAAACACAACAATAACATTGGCCGGCGACAGCCTATGATGTCATTACCGGCGCAACCACAGTTGGTGCGTTCCTAACAGGATATATCGCCCTCTGAAGGGCACTTCGGAGTGAAAACAATCATGCCTGCCATATTTTTAGAGTCGTCCCATCAAAACCTAAGTGCTCAAAAACTGGCCACTTCATAGGGCCCTTCTGAATGAGGAATTTTGAAGGGTACAACTGATGGACACATCGGTCCCCCATGATTCTTTGTGCAGATTCTTTCCATGATGAACGGTGCCTCGGTCGTAGGGCACGGGATGATGACGCAGAAGGGCACTTCAAGGTACAGTTGTTTGGGTCCCCTACACCCTTCAACCCTTCAAAGCTCTCACTCCAGAGGGTAAAACCCTTTGAAGGGATTATATAATAGTGGTCGCGATGGGAACCGGTGTGTATCATGCTGCCATGGCTGAGGGGAAGTGCATGCCAAAACAGAAAGCAAGCACTAAGTACCAAGAATCTACCAAGGTTATGGGAGTTGCCCCTAGGACGCCTTCATGCTGTCAGTGTCACAATCCCCTTCGCCTGAAAGCCTGAGCTGCATACCCCACTAACTTACCTGTTAAGGGTTGGACTTGAGGAAGCCTGAACCCAGGGCACAGCTTGAAGGCTTGAAAATTAGAAACAAAGAGATTCCTTTAAGGGGCTATGGCCAAGCATCTAGGGACTCTATAACTAGACCCTGGCCTGTCACCCAGGGGCTACCACCAGCTCTCTCAAGAGCTTGCTCAAAGGAACTGACACAAACAGATCCTTGGTAGCAAACACCCTGCTTAAAAAAGGTTTCACAAAGGATACATCAGTATACATCAGTACACCGGGGCATGAGCCAACTCATAGAAAGGGTACAAGGCTGGCAGCACGTAACCCTTACCATAAAGGATTTTAAGAAACGGCTTGGAATCCCATGTGACTGTGACACACTCAAGGGAGCAGTAACTTAATTCAGTGGAAAGCCCATTTGCTCAGAGCTCATGTGGACTGGAAATGGCATACCTCATAGAAAAACCCTCCAATTGAGAGGAGCATCGCCAACTCAACCATAGTAGTCACAGAATAGGCTCCGGAGAGAGTGGCGTGCTCATAGGTGACCCTCTAAGGCCAGGGAAGTACTGCTAGCTCACCCGAAAGCAGCCCACTAGGGAGGCAGAAGGTGGCCCAAAAAATTGCTGTGGCTTCTAAATGAGCTCCAGGGAGCGGAGGACTCTGTGAGAGGAGACCTCAGATGCTCAAATGAGAGCGGCATGTTCAAAGGTGACCCTCTAGGTTGAGGGGAGCACTGCCAGGCTCAACCAAAAAAAGGGGCAACTCACCAAGGCAGCAGCAAGTGGTCAAACTACCTGGTGTTGCTGCCACGGAACGGAGGGCTTGACTCCAGTCAGTAATGAGAGAAGAACCCAGCTCGACCAGAACTAGCAGCAATAGCCTAGGAGCAGAGTTCCTAACTCGGAGAACATGCACTCCTAGTTGGGCCTTCGCTTACCGCTTACATAAACAAACGGTCAGTGAAGACGAAGAAGAAGGTGACGTGTTCTTCCAGCTCCCTTTTATACTGTGGTGGTGCCAGCAATGATGTCATAGGCTGTCACTGGCCAATGTTATTGTTGTGTTTAGATATATGCTTCAGACACCCGTCACGCTTAAGACGTCCCCCATAGCTACCACTAGAGGACGCGGTTTGAAGTTCCCTTGGAAGGCTTTCTAAAAATTCTGCTCTCTTGTGCAAGAGCAATGGTGATAGATGTCCCTATAGAACACGCGATAAATATGCATTGTGTGAATGGCTTGGTTTCAGTTTTGACGTAAACAAGATCTTCTCCGCATTGATGTTCTCTTTTTCCGCAATATTTTGAATAAACAACACAGCAGCACCGCATCCAGTGGGTTAAACTGGATAGGCTAAAAAAAAAAAAAAAAAACTTAAAAAGCACCGACACTTACACTGTCATTGCATCTTGTGTGCCATTAAGAAGGCTGTCTGACACACATCTAAAATTTGAATTCAATGTTTTAGCATTCGAATGTGGATTTTTTTTTTATTCCTCAAATATTCGAAGCACCGCTGCTGCTTTACCTGTACTTCTTCAGCAGCGGGTCAGACATCATCTCCCGAACCAACATCCCGTCCGTCAGAAACTGAGACAGAGAGAACAGGAAGTCACTGTAAAGATGGACACCGTGCACAAACAGCAGACGTAACACTAATAAACCAGAGTCTGTCTGTACCTTATCTTAATGCGTGTGGCGTGCGGTTCAGAGCAGTCATCGAAGCGGATGCTGTAGCCCACCTCATGCCCCAGATATGCCCCCCGCTCCTCCGCCACGCGACCGGCCACCTGTGAGCACACAATCACATACAGAACGTGGCCCGCAGCAGACATGCACGTTCAGATTAAACTGAAGAGAAGAGTTACATACAGATTGTGGCAGCCACTCGCCGCGCTGAGTCAACCGCCGATCACCTTCCCGTCCGCCGCCCATCCCGCCTCCAGCAGGTACTGCTGGGCAAGCAAATCTAACAACATCACAACACACTCCTGACCTACAAGACTTTCTCTACTGTTTCTGTCAAGCAAATCTGTTTACTGACCTTAATTCATTATACAGCAAGATTTCATTGAGCAACTAAAACTTGACTAAACAAAAAACATCGACAAGGTCCTGACTAAATATGTTTAATAATAACTAAAATGGTACATTTGAGTAAGACTAACTGAGCTAAATTAAACACTCTAAAACAAAATATGATAAGGTTGACTTTTATACTTTAAAATACTGCTAGAATGTCAAGTTTTATACTTTAGATTTTCTTCTACCAAACAAAAAAAAAAAATTACAAAGACTACTAGCCGACTAAAACAAAATATGATAAGGTTGACTAAATATGATAAAAACTAATAAGGTCATTCAACATAGAACTAAGACTAAAGCTGAAAATAGGTGACAGAAGTATCACTAACTTTGAGCATCAGAAATTGTTTCGCACACCGTAATGATCGTGATATGATGTCACGCTATGCAGCGTCTTATTTAAAACCTAACCCTCTACCGCACGCATTATGATGCTTTTTCTTTTCTATGAATGGCTTAACTTGAAGCGCTGTAAAAAAAAAAATAAAAAAAAATTTAACATTATTTTAAGGTACTTTATGATGTTGCCATATGGTAACAGCATACAATAGTGGATCTAAATTAGAATAAGTGTAAGATTTACTTTATAGTTAATATTTTTCCTCAGAAATGCTCCGCTCACTGATGTAATGTTACCTGTATTCATATTTAATCAAAAATAAAATTGCCATAATACAAATTCCATTAACATACGACTAATCAACATTATATCACTGTATTAACATGCTGTTACTGTTACAAGCTTAACAGACTTGCAGCCTGACCTTGCTAGCTAGATAAACTATTGTAATAAAATGTCTTTCCACTATTACTGAGTCCACATTCCTCTGCTACGCTTGGAAACACATACATTTGAACGATTTACCAAAAACTAATTTCATAAAAACTTTTTTGAGAGGTGAATATGTCATCATAACATCATAACAGTGATGTTTCTGATTGTTTTGTGTAAGGTCCTTGTTTGTTACTGACGTTTAAGTTTACTTTCAGCAACTACCAACAAGAAAGGGCAGTCTGTCAGAAATCACGCCACAGACTAAAACTGCATGACACTAAACTCAACCAAAGCACAAAAAAAAAAAAAATAAAGTCCTCTCAATCCAACAAAAAAACGAGAATGTTCTCTAAAGAACACAAAGAGTATGTCGCCATATGGCCACACCACGCGGTAGAGGGTTAAATTCAACACAAAACATTATTAATAATTTCAACACCAAATGTACATTATATAACTGGGTGTGATAAAAGGGTGCGTGTAAAATATACGATCTCACTCCACTTTCCTGCAGAAGGTCTTGTGCAGTGGTGTTGACACACAAGTTCTTGATCTGTCCCCTTGTTGCTCATTATAAGGCATTCTACTCTGCATCGTGGGTCCGTGGGCGCGACAGTTTTGAGTGCATTTGATGCGCTCAAATTTTTGTCCCGGGCTTCCATCCGTCGGACTGTGTAGACAGGGAAGTCCTGTATGTGCTTTTTTAAATAAAAAGTCCCACAATGTGAATTCACAGGTCAGAGTTCACCAAACCTGAACTAGGTTGATATTGTGTGACTGAGGAAAAGCCTTGCGTCTGATTGGCCAGCGCTGGACAAACCTGTGGGATTTGTGTGCTTTTTCCAGATCCTGTTTCTCCAACAAATCACCAACAAGTCTGGACGCGCTCTCCACCACGATACAGGATGTTGTTTCTGTGCCTGGATGCAACAAAATAACATCATTTATAAATGAAGACACTTCACTATAATAGAAACTGTATTGTAAATATGCAACACAACAATAATAAAAAACGTTTTTCAAAAAAGGATCCATTTGTTACATATACTAATAAAAAATATAAAGGTAGCAGCATAAATTATAATTAGTGGTGTTTGCTTTCAGATATTTTGAATTTGTGGGAATTTGCAATAACTCATAACACAAGAAACACTTCAGCAGCTAAATAAGAAGCTAAAAAAACCTTGCAGAACCAAGCATTACGATGGTTTATATCTATGATTTAGATTTAGGGCTTAAATTGAATATTTATCCCACACTGAGATTTAATACATTATTATTAAATCTTCAGATTTATGTTTAAAATTATGATTTAAAAAAAAAAAAATCTGAAAATAATTTGAAATATCCAAAATAATGATACAGTAACGTTAATAATATTTACTATTGTTGTTATAATTGAGTTGTTATACGTTACACTAAAACCATCCGAAATCAACTGATTGTTAAGATTAATTAACTAACACCGAAATAAAATAAAATATAATTCTTAGAAGAAAACCTAAACACTAGAAATGTTGCCTTGGAAAATAACGGTAATAAATATGTTTAATTTGAAGTATTAAAATTACATAAACTGAAACAGAAATTTTTAAGAAACAGACTGGTGACAACACACATGGACATGAACATAGTCGCTGAAACTTGAACACCAAAATAAGAAGAGAACTGAAGATATAACAATAAAGTCTGGTTCAAGCTCTTAAAGAGTGCAGTGACAGCGTCTGCAGAGCGACACCTTGATAGACGGGCAGCCTCCTCTGCCTCTGTTTCTCGACGGAGAGCGCCGTGTGGGGGTTTATAATGATGGTGGATAGGCCGGTGGTCTCCGAGCTCAGGTCCCTCTCCTCACACACACCTGGAGCCTCCGAGCCTGACACACACACACACGACACCGACACAGCAGAGGAGAGAGAATGTTGTGTTGTGTTGGTGTTCGCTATGATACGATGCAAATGTGTTCAACGCGCGATTCGTTGTTATAACGTTACAGTCATTCAGCACTTGCATGTCTACACCACTCGACAGCAACACTTGAAAACAGACCGATACGACCCACACGCACTCCGCGCCGCCGTGCAGTCCGCACGCCGTTCGCGCTGTACTACTACTACCCTAGAGACGAAATACTGAGTGAACAACGGGTCAGGTAACGCCTCTGTGTGAGCTTGATATGAATTTTAACTCGGGTTTCCAGAATTCATGGTTGGAGTGGGGCGCCCGCCATGATGCTCTACGTTATCGACCGTAGCGACGCGTGAAACGTCACACAATGCTGCGGTCAGTACGCTCTGTCGCATATTTACACGCACCCTCGCTGTAAACTGACCTTGTCAATCATCCCGTCACTGTAAACATCCTCCACATTCACTTCATTTAACTCCCTACTGTTACCGGAGAGAAATGAAGTAGCAGGGTCTTCATGCAGAGAACTCTGCTCATAATTATGCATTTAAAAGATAATGGCCAAACGGGATGTTTTATTTAAGTTCACATTGTTGTTGTAGATGCTGACTATCCTAACACAGGTAACATTAAACAAAACATTTTAACGGGTTAAATGTTGATTATTATTAACTCAAAAAAGGCCCCTTTATCTAAAACTGACCGTCGGTCGCGCACATCGCGCCATGTTTTGTAGTTTTTTAATAATGTGTTTTATTCGTGTTTGTAGTCCTGCGCAATGGATTGTGGGTAATATTAGCCATGCAGAGAAGTGCACGGATCCACACTGTCAAAAATCGCCCTGAAATAGTAGACCATCCCCGGGGACTTCTGGCCTACTATGCTTTAGGGACACACGTGTTCTAATCTCTCATATATTTAGGATGGAGGTTATGAACACTGGACGCAGGGAAAAGACGTTCCTCATACTTCTTCTTCTTCTTCTTCTTCTTTCGGTTTTAACGGCAAATCTCGCATCCTATAGACTCATTACTGGCCATCTTTCTGGAGTTATATTACTCCTACACCGCTTTTATCACAACTTTCTCTCAGTTTCACACAGTAATCGTGGACCCGCTTCAGTAAAAACGGCTCTTATTCTTAGTCTGTTCATAGTTGTGGTTTTAAAATAAATAAAATACACTTAAAAATACGAATGTTAAAATATTTTCACTGTATAACTGAAAAAGAATCTTAATTTAGAAAAAAGGTAAATATTAAATGCAACGATGCATAATAAATTTGTATGTTTGTAAAATATTTGGAATTGTTAAAACAGTGTTTAAGTCTACTCTTAAAACTTATCTAAGTTATATTCATTTACCCCAGCAGGCCCCTTCAGGATGCCCACAGGAACATGGTGCCTCTGCAGGGCACGCTCAAACACTTCATGGGGAATATAAGCACAGCACCTTTGGGATACCTCTCTTCTGGGTTCAGAGGTATCCATAATATCAGACAACATTTCTTGACTCTTATTTTCTGTTTTGGTGAAGCTCACCCCTTATACAGTTAGTTTAGTTTATAACATCTCGTGTCACTCTTTTCTTCTGCGTGTCCGTGCAGCACTTCGGTTGTTTTAAAAATGTGCTGTACAAAACACATACACTTACTTACTGTATATTACATCATTTTTACTCAGAACCATACAAACATCACAAGACAGGAGGAATACATGAATATTCCTGCGTTACAAAACAATAAAACATATAGTTAGACAAGCCATTTAAAGGCTGGTATACTCAGAACTGGGTCATCAGTCCAATCTAGATATCTAATTAAACAGCACTTCAATACGACAATAGGTCATAGCTTACCTAAAAATAATTAAATAAACAGAGACAAATACATTATCCTGAAATAAATTCAGCTGTTTTTAACTGTTAATGAGCTCATTTTAATAACCCATCCATATCTGCATATTACGGTCACAGTTTGTTAATATGCATATGCAACAAAAGATATTATAGTTAGTAGTAGTGCAGGATTTTTACTCTCAAATTTAAGACTTTAAGACTTGCGCAAATCAAATTTATACCATATAGTAGCATATTAAAACTGTGAAATGACCTTAAAAATCATAATTTTACATTTTCAGTTTTAACAAAGTTTATAAAATGATGCATTTCATTATTGCATTTTTTAAGAGTCGAAAGAATTATTTATATTAATTTAAACAATTATTATCAATAAATTATTATATTAATTAAATAACCTATAAATACACTTGATTGTTTAGACTTTTGTAATGCATTATCTTCTAATGATCCACCAGCTTACTGTAAACACGTTCATTCTCCGCCAGCAGGTGGCGCTTTCAGAACAGCAGAAATACAAGTTTCTCAGACGAAATTAAGAACGTTTACATTTTTAACAACTAAATTTAAGACTTTTTAAGGACCTGCAGGAACCCTGATAATAATAATAACAGACGTCTGACGGTGTTACTCTTCTGACAACAGACAGATGTCATGTTACGTAGGTCAACAGAAATCCAGCACTTCTCAACTTCACTGGATTTCTACAAAGACACTGGATAAAAAGAGAGTCCACCAGAACTGGAGCGGAGCGTCTGCTGAAAAGTGTAGGGCAGGTACAAAGCCCAGCTTTATTTTATTCTCCAAAACATTTCATCCAGAAAATAGTCTCTCTACGGCCTCGGCTACATCTCCTTAATCACAACAAGCATACAGACCCTTCGCATTTCCATCAATACACTATAAAATACTGAGCAGTGTTACATCAACGAGACATAAGAAATGCTTTAATACATTACGGATTCGATAAAATGAATTGTACAGAATTTACACGCTCCTATCTGATTTTACTAGTCATAATGGAGTGCGATTGAATGCTAATCGTGAAAGAAACTAAGAAAAACGTCAAATTAAGTTAAATCCTGCTTGATACGGCAGCAATCAAGAAGAGAACAGTTATTAACCCGACAGCATGGCAGTGCACTGCTTCCGGGGTTCAGAAGGTTCGACAACATCAGCTTCCGGGGTTTCAGAAGGTCTTGTACCCACGATGCACCTCTTCCTCAGGCGCAACACATGCTGAAGAAACATGTGCAGAAACGCCTCGGAACAGTAGCTGCATCCAGCGCTTCCAGACCACTTTAAATAAACGTCCGTCTCTGTCTGTCCTGCAGTCCTCAGTCGTAGTGTAGCGCCGTGAAGAAGATGATCCAGACCACCTGCAGACAAACACACAGCGCTATCACACACTACACAGCCACAGAAACAAAAACAAAACAAGACATGCTTGCATTTGTTCTAATGAATTCAATGCATGTTGATTATAATAAAAACAATGTTGTGTCCAGACAGGATCTTTTTCCATACTCTGGTACTGTTCACAGAATAACATTTCATTTGACAATTTGCAGGACGTGCCATTTTTTTAATTAAATAAAAAAGGGGGGGGGGGGGGGGGGCTTAAATAGGCTTCATTAATGCAAAGGTTTACCTTTAGGGATAAAATGTGATTTTTTTCATACAACACAGCAAGCTGTGTCACTTTTGAACCTAAACTGCTTTAGACGAGAGAAAGTAAAACACTATCAGTTTGTTTAAATTCTGTATTCATTTTCTGTCATTAAGTCCACTTCATTTTGTCTACCAGAAAATAACTGTTAATTAATATGTGACCCTGGACCACAAAACCAGTCATATACGCTGAATAAATAAGCTTTCCATGATGTATGGTTTATTAGGATCGGACAATATTTGACCTGACTGAGATACAACAATATGAAAATCTGGAAGCTGAGGGTGCAAAAATACAAAATACTGAGAAAATCACCTTTAAAGTTGTCCAAATTAATTCTTTTAGCAATGCATACTAATCACAAATTATGTTTTGATGTATTTATGGTAGGAAATGTACTGATTTTTTACTTAATATCTGAATGATTTTGTCATAAAAGAAAAATGGACAATTTTGACCCATACGATGTATTGTTGGCTATTGCTACAAATATCCCCGTGCTGCTTATAGTTTTTAAATGTAGTTTGCACTCAACACACAAAGTTTCCAAATATACTCGCTCTACAGTTTTCATTCTAGAGTTCATGCTCTGTAATAGTAAAATGTGAAACAGGAACCCACTGAAGATGTTCTATATTGTTTTGGGCGCCTCTATTAAGAAGCGTCAGTTAAACACAACACAAGAGGTTAAACAGCACGAAGCCAGAATGTATCTACCAGAAACAAAGCAAATGAAGTCATGAAGCCCTCTTTGGTGAGCTCCCATGTTCCCCCGTACTCCTCCTCATCCACCTGCTGGAAACTGCTGAAGTACACGTACAGGACGCCTGCGTTGATGACACAGAATCTGCAGGAAACACAGTCACACGTCACGGGGATGACTCTGAGAGCTCATGAAGACACTATACTCTGAGCTGCACTCACATGGCTATCCCCAGAAACCCTTTCAGAGGTGCCACACCCCATATCACACCCAAGATGACAGCGATGATTTGCCGGAACCAGTAGACGACGTCTAAAAACTCATCCTGCAATCAAAACAAGAACAAAATGAAAGAAATGCATGTATAACAACATTAATAAGACAGCAAATAAAAAATATAATATATATATATATAGATCCACATGATCCTTCAGAAATCATTCTAATATGATGATTTATTATCAGTGCTGTAAACAGTCGCTGCTTCATTTTTCAGTTTCAGGACTTTTTGATGAATAAAAAGTTCAAAAGAACAGCATTGTATAAAATACAAACGTATTTACGTATTTGACTGTCACTTTGAATTCAATTTAACACATCCTTGCTTGATAAAAATATACATTTCTTTAAAAAAAAGAACTAAAAATATGTCCAGACCGAGATTTTTTTTTTTAATAGTAGTGTTTACTGTTACGTAAGATTTTCATTTTAAATAAATGCTGTTCTTTTTAACTTTTTTTGTTAAAGTGTCACAGGTTCCAAAAAATATGAAGCGGCACAACAGTTTGCCAACATTAATAATAAATCAGTATAATATTACGATTTCTGAAGATCATGTGACACTGATGCTGAAAACACGGCTTTGATCACAGGAATAAATTACATTCTAAAATATATTAAAATAGAATCCATTATTTTAAATTCCAATAATATTTCACAATATTACTGTTTTTTTTCTTCTGTATTTTTAAATAATTTAAATGCAGCTTTGATGAGCAGAAGAGACTTCTTATATATATACACACAAAAAACACATTACAGCTCTTGCTGATCGCAAACTTTTGCCCGGAGTGTATAGAACATGATCATAAAGTGGAGCAGCGTTAATCGGTTAAAAGAGCCCGATCCCTATCCAGGACACCTAGAGCCCTGAAACCCTGGACAGTGACACACAGACACACACACACACACAGACACACACACTCACAGAGACCACACACTCACACAGACACACACAGACACCCACACTCACACACACACACACACAGACACACAGACACACACTCACACACACACACAGACACACACACACACACACACACTCACACAGACTCACACACACACACACACACACACACACACACAGACAGACACATAGTGCAGACAGACACACACACAGACACACACTCACACACGCACACACCACACACACACACACACACACACACACACACACACACACACACACACACACACACACACACACACACACACACACACGTCGTGATGAGATTAAGCAGACCTTCTCGTCCCACACGGCTTTGCAGCGGACGGCTTTGCTCCATGTGGACTGCTTCAGTCCTCCGTTCACCGCGTGAAGCTCCTCCTCTCGCTTCGAGCTGCTCGTCATGACGCTCCGTCGCTGCACGCTCGAGAACACACGCGATCCGATGACTGAACACTTGACCCGACTGTAAAATCTCCCGCAAGAGCTCAGATCTGCTGCTGCTTCTCGCCCCACATTGACACAGCGAGGGAACCCGCTCTGCGCTTGCGCAGCGGAGTCATGACCTTGCCATGCCGTCCAATGAGCGAATGGCGACGTCTGCACGGTCAGCCAATGAGAGCGCAGGACGCCTCTCTGACGCGTGCGCCCTCCGCAGGTCAGCGATGTTACTGATAGTACATGAATGAGTTCAGAGAAAGAGTTCGTTTGCATGTTCTGTTTCTTTAAAATGTGCTTAATAAAGCACTGCATTTACAAGAACTGAAGGCGAAATCATAGGAACTGCGACGAGAATGGATCAATCATGCGATCAATCAATAAGATATCGTTTCCCTCATTTGAGAGTTTTTTATTTATTTACTTACCCCCCCCCCAGCAGCGTTAGATAAAAGATTATGTGACAAAACACACGTGCATCTTTTACAGAGTCACACGTTGTGTGTGCATATGGTATCTGTATTTATTAGAAATATGTATTATTGTAAAGAGGCTCTGTCCTGTGTGAAATTGTGTCTTTAATATTTTATTATGTAGAAAGAAAACCAGTGGATTCTCGAGGCAGTGCTATATTATATTCTGGATATTCTAAATATACTTTGATACACTTTATGCATAACAACCACTGATCTATAATCAGTGGTAACAACTGGCCTCCACTCAGTGTTCATACTGTCCATCCTAAATAGTACGTGAGATTAGAACAAGTGTGTCCCAAAGCATAGTAGGCCTATACTGAAAAGAGTGAGCCAGAAGTCCCCGGATGGTCTACTATTTCCAGTCGATTTTTGAAGTGTGGATCCGTGCACGCGCTAATTGCTAATATTGCCCACAATCCATTGCGCTTTGGCGAATGATTCGGTTCAGAACTACAAACACGAATAAAAAGCGTTAAAAAAAACTACAAACATGGCGGATGCGCGCGACCGACGGGCAAGTAGAGAGGTTATAAAGGGGTTTTGAGTTACTAATAATTAACATTTAACCTGGTAAAAATATATATTTATATATTTATTTATTGTTATCTGTTATATTTCATCTTCAACGGCAATGTAAACTTTTATAAACATCCGAAATAAACATTTATAAACATGGTCTGCATCATTATGCAGAAAATATGAGCAGAGTTTCTCTGTATGAAGACCCGCGGCTCGCAGATCAACCTGCTACTTCATTTCTCTCCACTACGGTAGGAAGTTTAATGAAATGAAATATGGAGGACGTTAACTGTGTCCAGTTTTAGGGTGACAGGATGCGTGTATATATGCGACAGAGCGGTCCTGTGTGACGTGATAGTATGTCCCAAAGCTTGCCTACTCTTCTACTACACACTCAAAAGTGTGTACTTTTTCTTCACCAAAAAGGCATAGTATAAGTAGGCACATTGGGATGCAGCATCAGTCGCTCTCTCTTCATTATGAACCCCAGTTCAGGCACCACTGAACTATGACCCCCATCCCCCCCCAGATCCCACATCTCCAGGTCCTTCCACCCCCCCTCACTCTAACATACGATGACATGCACCAGTCACTTTGTGCAGCATTGGTCCTGCTCACTACCTCATTCACCATGGAACTGACGTCATTCTACCACCTCATCAGTCAGTTTAAATAAAATAACTGCTCTTGAGCCCTTTTCGTCACTTTAATCAGACTGAATAAGCTTTTTTTTAGGATGCACTAAAAATCTTTTTATCTGCACTGTGTTTGATCACACTGGTTTGCACTCTATCTGCCTTGTGTCTTGTGCTGCTTTTATTTAACCTTATTTTTATTTTATTTTTTTCTATTATGTCTTTTTTACATTCCCTTATTGTATAGTTTATCTTATAGTTTTATATTTGATCTAGATTTTTAGGCTCTACTGTTAGTGTTATCTGTATGCACCGGGGTCTGAGAGTAACTCAATTTCGATTCTCTGTATGTATGTACTGTACATGTGGAAGAATTTACAAAAAATCATACTTTACTCAAATCAACTTGACCAACTTTCCCTTATTGCAGTTGTAAAGGGGGGCCGCAGGGGGCGCTAGAGGGCCCGCGGAGAGTTTGACAGATTTTTTTTTCTTTTCTTTTTCTTTTTCTTTTTGCAATTAGCCATGTACAAACAACGTGGCAATATCAGTACCTTTTACATTAGAATATATGTGCACATACAGAACAGGTGCATGAATAAATACACACACACACACAAACGTGTTTGAAAATAAATAAACATAAAATGGGGGGCTATGGGGTTTTTCTTGTAAATCATGGTCATCTATAAATGACAGAAGATTTATTGCATTTTCTTCCCCATCAGTTTGGGGGCTGTTGTGTAAGAAATAAACTCATGAAAATGCACAAGATGTTGGTTTCACTTTGAAGTACTCAGATATGCATATATAAAATTTTCCCAGCAGAAGTAAGTTATTAAGAAGGAAGTCGTCTTTGTCATCACAAGTCCAAAGATAATGTCCTTCACAGTGAACTTTCTAAGGTGAGGTACCTCTGGGTAAAGAATATCAGACCATAAAGCATCCACATACATGCAGTAAAAAAAACAGATGTTCCCTGGTTTCAATATCATCACAAAATTCTAGACATTTATTAGAGTCAAATCCAGATCTTAGTCATAAATATTCACTGAATGGATATATCCCACTTAAATGCATTTCTTTAAATTAGGGAGATAAACGAAATATTAAATATTTGGTTCTAAGTATGAGTTGTGACAGAATTTTAGAAAAAAATGCATTTTATTTTGACTGCCTTTATTTTGCTGTCAAAGTTGGGTGGATGACTTAGGCAAGCTATAAAACAAACAAACAAAAAAAAACAATCAATTCATAATAAAGATTATGTCCTTCTGCTTTCTAAATACTTATTGGAAACCTTTCTAAATACTTATTATTAACGATTATTATTAAATCGCCATTATTTGAATGGTTGACAGCCCCAGTTTTTGTGTAAAAATATATTTACAGTGAAATGCACTAAATAAACACATTTGAATTAAATGAACACCATTTTTTTTCTCAGGTTATGTAGCATTCCTCCACTAGGTAGAAAAATGAGGTCAACTTAATACAAAGCAAATATTTTTTATAATTAAATAAAATGTCAAAATGCTGAATGGATACATGTAAACTTTAAAAATTTAAATTTGCTTTATCACAGTGAAAATATAAAAGACAGTAATATAGACAAACAAAGCTGTTTCACAATAGCACGCATACTTTTTGTACAGTATAAAGATTCTTTATACATGACAATATATATCACCAAAATAAAAAATATATATATATATATATATTAGGGCTGTCAAATGATTAATCACGATTAATCACATCCAAAATAAAAGTTTTGTTTACATAATATATGTATGTGTACAGGGTATATTTATTATGTATATATAAATACACACACATAAATTATATATTTAGAAAATATTTACATGTATATACATTTATATATTTATATTCTTATATTTTATATTATATATAAATATATTTAATATATAAACATAAACATATTCTTCTTAAATATATACATGCATGTGTGTGTATTTATATGTACATAATAAATATACACAGTATACACACATATATTATGTAAACAAAACTTTTATTTTGGATGTGATTAATCGTGATTAATCATTTGACAGCCCTAATATATATATATATATATATATATATATATATATATATATATATATATATATATATATATATATGTATGTATGTATATCCCCTTTATATTTAAGCGAGCCTCTTATTACATCTCTTACTTGTGCAGCATGCAGTGCATCCTTCCTCTTGCACTGCACTTGCAAAGCTTCAACCACAGAAACATTGTAGTTATTCAAATTACTCCAGTTTAATTGCGCTAGTCTATGACTGTAATTTAACACTTTTCAAACACATGTTTTTCAGTTTGCTTCGAGCAGGAATGACTTTCATTTGTGACGACGAGTGCAGCAGGTCGTTATCTTCGCGTATCATATTAATAACTCACTATCAGTATATTCGTATATTCACGAGCCGATCATCAGGGTTTTCGGATGCTGCAGGTGCAGTGTTGCCAGATTGGGCTTCTTTTGGTAACATCAGACCGGGGGTAAAAATGCGTTGGGCCGGATGATAAAAATCATGGGCTGCTTTTTGATACAACTGGCGGATGTTTCAGCGCGCTTGTAACGGGGATCTTCCCGGAAATAATTCAGCGTACAGGTGCTGGTCATATAATTAGAATATCATCAAAAGTTGATTTCACTAATTCCATTCAAAAAGTGAAAATTGTATATTATTTTCATTCATTATACACAGACTGATATATTTCAAATGTTTATTTCTTTTAATTTTGATGATTATAACTGACAACTAAGGAAAATCCCGAATTAAGTATCTCAGAAAATTAGAATATTGCTTAAGACCAATACAAAGAAAGAATTTTTAGAAATCTTGGCCAACTGTATAAGTATGAACATGAAAAGTATGAGCATGTACAGCACTCAATACTTAGTTGGGGCTGATTTTGCCTGAATTACTTGGCCTGGAGGTCATCAATCCAATCTGGCAACACTGCGCCGGTGACGCAGCTGGTCACGTGACGCTGCTGCTGGTGACGCAGCGTGAGTTTCTTTCCCCGTCTGTCTAACACACACACACTCGACTGGACATAAACAATAATGAGGGCCCTTTGTGCTGCACTCATGCCTGAGTCCTCCAGCACTGGCTGACTTGAGTCGTGTTTTATTACTGCGCGCGTGGCAGCTGGAGCAGCGCGGGGTTTGGCGGTGAGTGTGTGTTTGAGTTTGACTCTTCTTGTTACACCTCGAGGTCACACTCCTTCACTACAGCAGATATAGTGCACTCTACAGTAAAAGTGACTGACTGCTGCTCTGTGTGCAATGGCGAACAGGAAACGGGCGGAGATGTAGTTCGTGGTTTGTAATGTCTGATCATATTTCATAACACTAGAAATTAAAGTTCGTGTAGATTAATGGTTGTGCGCGCGCGCGGTGTGTGTGTGTGAGTGAGTTACTAGTGCAGAGATCACTGACCCCTTCATCTGTCTGAACAGTTTTCATCCCGAAGTGCATTTATACTGCAGATCAGGGGGTTGATTACTATTCATGCATGCTTCCATCCAGTCAGTGATCACTAGTGTTATTTTTATAATCTGTAAACTCCTAGTGTACCGCTGGCAGTGGATGATCTAGTGCCCCTCTTTAGTGATGACCCTCACCTGAGCAAGGGCCCTGTGTGGTCACTTTGAGAGGATCGACCGATAAACAAAACTCTTCAGTTTCCCCCTGTGTCAGATCTGGACAGTCCTACCAGTAGTGTTGTCAATGATAAACCTGTTCGGCTCTTTTCATGTAATATGATGTTTATTTAACATTTTACCAGTGCTTATTTAAATTGCCAATTTTGCTATTATTCATCTCAATTATACCCCCCCCCATTGGTGAATATGTGGTCAGTTTGAGATCATAGCATCACTTTAAGCTTACGAAGCCCAGCTTGACCAATAAACAAAAAACAAAACTTTAATTTCCCCATATGTAGTGCTGTTAATCTTAATTCTGTTTTCTTTTCTTTTTCATGTAGTTTATTTAATATTTAACCAGTGTTTATTTAAATCTGCCATTTTTTAACAGATCTTATTTGCTGTTATTCCACTGTATTAATTATGTCCCCATTGGCGGCCCTGCACTGTGTCATCAACTCTCAGTATCTGTCATCTGAGACTCATTCAGCTTCTAGTGTGACACGTATGAATGATCATGCACACTTGAAGGTGTTAGACTGTTTTCAGTCATTAAAGTGTAGTAGTAAAGAGTGCAGGCCCTGGTGTTTGACTCGAGGAAACCTCCTCAGCTAAAGGTCACAGTCAGTGTAACTCTTACGTCTCACAATCACGATCAGAGCTGTTACCCTGAAAACAGCTCTGTGTGCTGAGAACGACAGTCCAATTACAATATTATTAGTATGTTAACCTCTCTGTGATTTGTTTTCTTTTAACGCTATTATGATTTTTTTACGACTGTAGAAAGAAATAAAACCCTAGATCCTCAGCGGACGCTAAATCAAGATGGAAACAAACCCGTGAATCAGGGATTTTACACCCAGTTGATGTTTCTGTTCGTGTGTCTTCCTGGTTTTACTTTCCTTTCCCTCTTCCAGGTGGGATTAGTGCAAATCTATCCCCTCACAAATCCTGTGAAACGTTCCCTTGGCTTGGTCCTGAGCGTGAATGCGTCTGAAGTCAAGGGTTGCGGGTCCCTGCGTGTGCGTTCTAGCGGCTCTGGTCAGCACGAGCTGGGACTGCACTCCCTCGCTGGTTAGGAGACGGTGATGTCAGCCATTTTAGGTTGGACAGCAGAGCGTGTGGTGTGCCGCCATTTTTTTTTTTTTTCCCCTCACTCTTCCATTTTTAACCGAGCCTTAACACCTTAGGTGCTGGAGACATCGAGTCCGTGCCGCTCTGCGTTGAGAAACTTGGCACAGCTGAAGTTGCATTTTCAAAAAGTGTATCAGAAAGCAGTGCATAAGACAACCTACGCCACCGGCCTACTCGACGAGGGGGTCTTATTTTCAAAGCATGTTGTCAGTATAAAAAACAACTTTCACTTTACCTTAGATTTGACTTTTCTTACCAATTTAAAATAATGCATGTAGGGCTGGGTGATATGGCAAAAAAAAATAAAAAATCTGATATTTTTAGAACGTTTGACCGAGTCTTGATTTTAAACTGGTCAGCTTGTAAATGTACCTCCAACACGATTCAAGTAACGTTCTTTATTAACCCTCTAGTTAAAGAAAACTCGGTAACACTTTTAGCATAGGGACCAATTCTCACTAATAACTAGTAGCTTATTAGCATGCCTGTTACTAACATATGGACTATTTATTAGTGCTTGAAATGCACTTATTCTGCATGAGCATATTCTACATCCCTAAACTCTACCCAACACCTAAACTTTATAACTGCCGCACTAACTATTAATAAGCACCAGTTAGGAGCAAAAAAAGTCGTAGTTAATGGCGAGAATTGGACCTTAAAATAAATTGTGACTGAAAATTTGATTCCAAGTGCACCGCACGTGATGCAAATGTTAAACAAATCACTTGTTAAATATCTTTGCAGAAAAGATGCATGCACTACTACAACTACATCTTTGAACAAACTTGTCTTATACATATATGTTCAGAAAAAATACAAGTAAAATGCTTTTTCTGTGTAAACATGGATGCGCTGCGCTCGCGTCTCTTGCATGCAATGGTAGTCTAAAAACACGGCGCTCAAGCTAAAAAAAAAAAACTGAACTTTTTTTGCATTGTTTTCTATTCCACAGCCCACATCTCATCTTTGTCAAAACAAAAGTGTTCACAGAGAAAAACATTGTCTGTGTTCGATACTAGCGATATATCCTACTCGAGGTCCTTCACAGAGCGCGTCACACGTGAGCCGTTAATCACCGATCATTCGTTTATCTTTACGGTTATCTTTGGCATCTTGTGTCTAAAACTAACGTTTGGTAATATTTCTATTCAAAATAGTGATTCCTCGATTTATAAAAAACAAAATCATGGCAAAACATTCAATTCGAATTAATCGATAAAATCTGAAAAATCGCCCAGCCCTAAATGTGTGTTAACGTCGTGACCAAGAAACATGTGTTCACACCAAAATGCATTGGTGGCTTTGACGAGGGACTGAGGGGAGGCCATGCTGTTGACAGCGAGTGAGAACGAGCGCACCTATCAGACACAGTGAAACTGGATCAGGAGTGCTCTCGTACTCACAGCGTCTGGAGAAAACAAACCAGGGCAAGCCAGGAACACGGCTGACCACTGAGTGAATTAATCTGGTGTGTGTACGTTGAAAACAGAGTCGTGTGGAGGTGGGGGGGCACTGTTGCCATGGGGATAGTAACACCCAGTGTGCTGACGACCGTCTCCCTGCGGACTGGGCGAGCGAGGGAATGGGGGAGGGGACATGTGTTTTCGCCAAAGCAAACGTAACGGATAGAGAACAGATTGTAACCCCAACCACACATTAGTCATGTTTATCGTGTTCATCTTATAAAACACCCACGTGGTTCAAAATTGATCAGTTTAGGCACTATTGTGTCATTGTTTATTTTGCATGTTCTCCAGAGAGACAAAGATATTCTGTTAGTCCGAAGTGTGAGGACGGTGTCAACGCTGCAAAAAATGATTTTCTTGCTTAGTATTTTTGTCTTGTTTTCTAGTTTAAATATCTAAAAATGATTGAATCAGGATGCATTTATTTGACAAGTAAAAAGACTGTTTTTGTCTTGTTTTCTAAAAAATATATTATATATATATATGTTTTTAAATATTGTTAGTTTTTGCTCAGAACAAGCAAAAATATCTGCCAGTGGTGCACGAAAAATAATCTTGTTTAGCGCCATTGAATTAAGATTATTTTTTTACACTATTGGCAGATATTTTTGTTTGTTTTAAGAAAAAACTTAATATATATACATAATTTTTTTTTTTTTTTTTAGAAAACAAGACTTAAAATCTTAAGTCAAAATTGAATCATTTTACTTGTCAAGTAAATGCATCTTGATTCAATAATGTTTAGATATTTATACTAGAAAACAAGACAAAAATACAATTTTTTTTTTTGTTATGTCTGACTGTATAGGCGCTCAGGCTTTTTGGATGGTGAACACTCATTTATTTGTACCTTTTAGTGTAAACATTGCACTCAAGTATTGCCAAACTAGTGATCCAGGACTAATCCTTCAGTATTTTTTGGCTTGTCAGTATAGTGGTTCATCAATGCATGTTTTTAAATTACGAATTTGTAACTTTTACATTTGGTCCGCCCAGTCTTGAACATTTTCTAACAGTGTAGATTTGAAGCGTTTGATAATTTTTTGATCAAACAGACTGGGAGACAGTCCATAGTTTTGTTCATAGGTTAACGCTCGCTGCAGACGGCAGCTTGGCTCTCAGGTTGACCACTCGCTAAACAGCTCATGGTGGAACATTCCAGAGCCCTTGGAGTGAGCCAGAGAGGAGGAGGAGGAGATGTGGGGGGTAACGGCTCTGTGATTGTTGGATGAGGGTGGAAAAGGTTGTGTGTGAGGGGGGTAGGGATGGGGAATTGGTATCAAGGCAAAAAAATTCCTTGCTGAAACACCTCACTGCTTCCTACGACAGTTAATGGCCCCAAACACATGTGCACACACACACACACACACACACACATGCTCGCACCTCGGCCCAAACTCAAGGGCCCAACCCCCACTCGTCTTCTCGTCCTCAGGGTCTGACCAGCGTGATGGATGTCAGGCCCGCCTACCATGCAACCCTTTTGTGTTGGTTATGTGATCCAAAAGCGTTGGCAGGGCCATGCCCCCTTTTGCTGAGCCAAACAGCAACGCCCCAGCAAGCTGCAATGAAGGGCATTTCCATTTTCTGGGAAAAAGAGGGATATCGTAGAAGTGTGAAAGGCCTTTCCACACTGAGCGCGAAAAAGTAAAAACGAATCGGATGCGATGACATGCTGAAATGAAAACTGCAGATTCCTATGGATACTATGGATACACACAGACCGCGAACATTTGCACACTGAAAATGCGAATGTTTTTTTTTTTGTTTTTTTTTACCGAACCAGTCCGACAAATCTTTTCAGTCTCTCAAAGCGAAAACACGGCCGTCCAATTAATAAGATTTGAGCATTACATGACGTGGCCAGAGCACCTGCTGTTACCCAAAAGGTTGACGTGGTGGTGCTAAAAGCTGAGAAGACTCAGCACGAGCGTAAAAACACCCAAGTAGAGGACTTTCAACCAACATAGAAAGAATATAGAGTCGAGATGTTGTTGTTGTTGGTGTCTATATTTATATTCAAACTATATATTTCTGTAGGCCTATGTGTTTTTATGCAGCTCATGGTATTTTTATAACAATAAAGGATGTTTATGACAAATGACAAGCAGGTAGCCAATTATGAATTACACACCTCCATACCCAAAATACAAATTTTAAAGCAGTTATGTACATTTTTGAAAATGTATGTTTTTAATAAGTAGTTAGATAAGAAGGTTTATTCTGTGAGTGTGTGCAGTTTACACTGTAGAGCAAAACGTAGAAGTATCGTCAAGTTATGTTTACCACAGGCTTTATTTTATTCATAAAATGAAAAACCCCATTAAAAAACCCATAGGAAATTATGAAGAACAGTTCTGACGTCATAGTTCCCCAACTCTATTTCAGATCTATTAATGCACTTAATACTTACATTTCATGTCCTGAAGAACAGTTCTCCTCACACACATACACTGGGAGAGCATGCAGGGCTCCTTTCATGTTGACATCATGTAAACAAAAAAAAAATAAACAATCAGGCCAACTTTATTTTTATAAAATGAAGACAGTGATGGAGATAGTTAGTGTTTGTGAATTTGCACTCACCTGAAGATCAAACACTTAGAATGTCATGCAACATCTGTGAAATCTTGCTGGTGTCTGCCACTTTCTCTAATATGGTGAAACTCAGCACAAACCTAGAAAACCACAAACACGCACAAGTGAGTGTATAACCAGCATTGGATGTAGAAAAGAGAAAGCCAAGTTATGTGAGGACACATCACACAACTTGCTCTTCAACTCAATAGAAGTTACCTTAAAGGCCCCTGTATACTTCAAACGAAGTTCGTTTTCGTTCTTCGTTTGGGGGCAAAAAGAAGTTTGAAAATGCTGAGTCTTCTTCTTTCTGAACTGGAGGTGCGGTGTAGACTGCGCTGCTGGAGGTGGGTGTAGATTAATGTAAACATGTTGCGACACTCGCGTGTATGCCCTGAACACAACAAATTTGAAATGAAAAAAGTGTAGGCAAATCTAGGTGTGAGACGGGCACCAATGGTCAAAATATTATAGACAAAAGAATAATGATTAGCAGCAGTTCAGAGTCAAGTATCATGTTTGCAGTACAAAAGAACCATAATCAGTCCTTTATGGGAAGTGTGAATGTCTCAGTCTGTAAAACTTTAGCATGATGTGGAGTCAGTTTACTTTTTTTTTATTAATGTTCATTTATTATATTAAACTGGATAAATTGTTATACCTTTTTATATTTTATATGGTGTCATGTCAAAAATCACATGACAAAGAAGGTGGAGTTTCAGAACACACCCACCGATTGTGTAACCGCCACGGACCAATAGAAACTCAAAGGTGTTTAGGAGCCAAAACGAACTTCCCCAGAAAGTTTGCTTTGGTCAGCTGTTTCGAACTGCCAAAACGAGTATAAAACGAACTTCATTTCGGCCTGATTTTGTTCGAAATGGAGTCAGTTCGTTCTTTGATTTCATTTGAAGTATATCGGGGGCCTTAAGTGTTGAGGCTCACTCTTTTGTATTCTGCATCCAGCTCAGCCTGCAATTAAAGAAAGTTTGTAAAGGTTTACTACAAGTTTGTAGACTGCTTTTGTAAATTTAATATATTGCAAATTCATGTCTGTGTATTAGCTTTAACCTAATTTTGGTTTAATACTCTTAGCAGCTAGTTGTTTAAAAACAGACCAAATACCACAAATCACATTTACCAGGGCATTTCCCAAAAAAAGCTTTGTATGGCTAAGATGATCGTAGAAACATTTGCCACCAAATGGTCTCAACAATCGACTTAATGTTAGCTCACGATGCTTTTGACAAATGCAGCCCTAAACATCGCAGTTAACCGTAGCGACATTCAAAACGTACATTAGGACTGCGTTTACTGAAAAATACCGGCTAACGTTAACAGTAGTGCCCTTCTTTATCGTTAACATTAAACTATAAGCAGTGATGCTAAAATAGCATTCAAAAGCACTAGTGAAATGCCACGCTTTACAGCGCTGTGTAAAAACAGCATTTCCCAAAAATTTAAACATTCATTTATCATGATATTCTTACAACACTCAAAAAGAAATAAGAAATTTTCACAGTTGTTTTGACTTACTTACAAGTTGTTCCATTAAGTTTGCTCCGGTCGCTTGCGAGTCTCCGCCATGTTGGATGGATTCTTCTGAACGTCAATTAGAGCAACGACCTGACGTCACTTTACGTCACTCAGTAAACTTAAAAATAATAATTTTGAGTTTACTCAAAACTGTTGAACCACACAAAAATAAAACGAAATTCCTCGTTCAGAAAATGTAATTGTTATAAGTTGCGTCAACGATTTAACAGACTTTAACTGCAGTGTTCTTAATCTTTATAAGTTAGTAGTACTGTTTGGGTTTACAGTGTAGTGTGAATTTGTATAAGGCGATTAATCGTTTCGCGCTTGGTGGGAAAGCAACGTTCGTCTGCGATTCGCATCGCTTTTTCGTGTCGCACTCAGTGTTAATTAAATTAAATTTATTTAATTATTAACTTACTTAGTTTCATAGCCGGAGAGTGAACCAACTCCAGGCCAGTGTACGGCTAAAAGCAGCCTAATGTTAGTGTAATCTGTTAACTGCACATTATATATTTTTAGTCAGTAGCATAAGGGTCATAAAATATTTTTAATATGAATGAATTTGTATTTAACTTGAGCACAATTTAATTAAAAAATTGTATGTTGCTAATTATAATGCTTACATTTCCTTATTTATTCAAACACCAGCTACAGAAAACGAGCAAAGAACATTTACATTAGGAAAGAACATCATCACTGACTTCAGTCTAGCGCAAGTATATGCACTTTAAAAAACACTCCTGTTATAATCAGTGAAGCTATCTCTTATACTTACATCGCACGTACATCTGCACTTTGTTGTTTCTGATGAAAGAAATTCACGAGAGAGCTGAATTCAGTCAGCACGCTTGCACAATAAGCAACAAAAACTCTGGTGTTTCAGCGATGACTCATTTGCACACCCTCTGATTGGCCATTGCGTTCATAAACTCAATGTAATCGTAATTGGTTATAATGCGCAACACTATAAAAAGAAATGTGACTGGACAAATAAGCCATAATACTATCTATCATCTACGATACTATCATCTATCGGCACAACCCTAATCTGATCCATAAATGCAATGTGTCTAATCACTCTGAAGCTGCAGGAAAATCATATCATGACAATGCCAGCGTGGCTAATGCCACCAGAACATGTACAGCTCATAAAATCAACAGCAGCTGACAGAGAAAAAAAAAGTAGATTTCTCATCTTTAAGAGCCCTCCAAAAGTTTGGGCGCTGGAAAAACATAATCTAAACCATAACAAAGAAATAGTGATTTATATAGACCAATTCTGTGTTTGCAAACAGTGATGATGTTTTTTTGTGTGGGCGGAGCATATGGTGGTAGAAAAATTACTATGTCTATAGCATTCTATGAAAGTCATGGAATAAAAGAATAACAAAAAAAAAGGTACATTTGAGTAGATATTTCAAATTTCTGACTTTATTCTCGCAATTAATCTCTTAGAAAGTGTGAGGTTATATCTCACAATTCTGATAAGAAAAATCAACTCGTCATTCTCCCTTTTCCTCTCGGATCAGAATTATGAGTTTGTATCTCACACTTCTGCCTTTTTTCCTCATAATTGACAAACTCACTATTGTTGAGTTTTAAAGTCCGAACTAGGATATTTAAATTTGTATTTGCTTGGGAAAAAAAGTCAGAACTGTGAGATAAAATAGATAGGTAAATGTTAAGTCAAATGTTATAGGTTTAAATAGTATTTTATACTGTAACTTTAGGGCAGCATATGTGAACATTATGTAGACCTATTGTGTAAATCAAATTTGTGCTTTAGAAGTAGAGTAATCATAGGAGGTTTTATCAAAAGTTTGTCTGTTTTTTGCGTTTAGTGTCAAATGGCGTGTACAGTATTCTATACAAATGATTTGCATTCCAATTCTGACATCCAAAGGCACAACAATACATTTTTTTTTTATTTATTTATGCGTTTTACCCATTTCCCTCCACCTGTTACCAGTGTTTTTCTGCTCCCACAATGCAGCTGCAAGTGATGTAACTGTGATGTCTACTCCAAATAGGTCTATATGGCTTGCAAAATTCTGATGTAGTCAGAATATATGATTAATATATAATGGCCATCTGGAGAATAATACTTTAGGATCCTGATGGTGTAAATACAGCATCTACCAGCAGGGGCTAACTAGACCATGTTATCAGACCAAACCTTTCCTGTGTCCCTTTGTGACATGGTAGAATTGGAGAAAGCTGTACTGCTCTTTTCAGCTTGGTTAATGGTCATACGGTATCTTCTTATTGGAAACATGTTCTTGTTGTCATCGTTGTGGTCCTTTCTTGTCATATGTTTTGCCATTTGTGGCCCCAAATCCCTATCATTTGAAGGGTTAACTTGCAACAAAGAAATTGTGCTGCCCTGTTCCTGGGTATGTTTGCTTGCTGCAGTCTAAGATTAGTGAATTGAAAGTGACCTATATTTCTACTTTCTAGTAGGCAATGGGTCTAGTAGGTCATCTAGTAGGTCATTTGAATCAGAAATTAACTCCAGTGCTTTTTTCCTGTGTTGTTGTTTAGTGAATACACTGTTGAACATTATTATGGAATGTATGTTTTCTCACATTTGTGGTATGAAAAAATACATGTGGCTTGATTGATAGTATGTCATTCACTTAAAACAACAAAAGTTAAAGTTTTTCTGAGAGGGCATGGGGGTGTGAGGACGCTCCGCAAACAGAATGAGAGGCTTTAAAAGCTTCTTTGAAAGTAGCTCAGTCATCAGAGACAGACATAAAAACAGCTCTTCTCTTTTGTACTGTAAGTGAAAAGACGTTTAAAGATAGAAGGTCAATAGGCAGTTTTTGTTATTTTAGTATAGTAACTAAATTGAGCTTGATTTCTGTGGTTCTCAAAAGCTGTTGTTTTTTCTTTACAGACGATCTGCTGCCTGAAACCATTAAGGACATTAAATACTTATAATGAATTGATGATAATGTGCATCAAAAAGTTCTCAGTGGATGTTCAATAAGAGTGGATAACCATCATAATTAATCAGGACTCTCACTGGAGACTAAGTAGACAGAACCATGGCTAGCAAGAGGAAGTCAACCGTTCCATGCATGATTCCTGTAAAAGCCATGCATCTGCAGGATGACTTTGAGCTGGACAGACTTTCCCCTTCAACCCAGGACATTGGCTTTTCTGTTACAGAGGAAGAAAGTGGAAAAAGCAGTCAAAGTTTGGATGAGTCCACTGGGCAAGAAGCAGGTGATACCCATAAAGATGGCGGCATTTACACTTGTAGGCCATGTAACTTTGAGACCCAGGACCTAAATCTTTTCCTTGATCATGTCTACAGTGGGCACCCAGATTTCCGCATTGACCCTTGGTTTTTTTGCGTGGATTGTGGGGTTAGTGCAGCAAAATTTGAGGGCTTGGCACTGCACAATGCCCGTGTCCATCCGAGTACAATAAACACCACACTTCAGCTCAAAAAGAAGGACAATAGAATCAAAGTAGAGCAGAGTCTTTGCGGGGAGCCTTGTGAAAGCATTAGCTCTAAAGAATATGAGATATCCATCACCAAGACACCAATCATGAAAATGCTGAAGGGTAAATCAGAACCCAAAAGGATTGTAGTTTCCCACCCTGCAACTGATGACCCTCCCCCCGTTATTACCAAAGTGGTGGAGAAAAGTGACTCTCCTGCAGTTACGGTCACTCATGTGCCCACTATTGTACACAATGGAGCAGCCAGCAAAGTTGCCCTGCCATCGGCCATACAGATTGTGAATGGCTCTGGGGCTTTGCCCATGCTGAAGACAGCTGTTACACAAGTCATATCCGTTGTGCAGAACAGAAGTCTCAATCAACACTCTGCTCCAATCACTGTCTCCTCATCCCACTCCTCTTCGGCATCCTCATCATCAAGTACTAAGAATCTTCCAAAAGTAATGGTCCCCCTGAGCAGCATTCCTACTTACAATGCATCCATGGACAATAGCAGTTTCTTAAAGACATCCTTTAGCAAGTTCCCTTATCCAACCAAGGCTGAGCTTTGCTACCTTACTGTAGTCACCAAATACCCCGAGGAGCAGATCAAGATCTGGTTCACAGCACAGAGGCTGAAACAAGGAATCAGCTGGTCTCCAGAGGAAATAGAAGATGCCCGCAGAAAAATGTTCAATACCATCATACAGGCAGCACCCTCAAACAGCCAACAGCAACGGCACACCCACCACACCACTACTCAACCAACTATCACAGTTCTGGGCACAACTGGCATCCCTCATATCTTACAAGGTAGCCTTGTTGGGCAAGGAGGGGTGATTGTCACCCAGCCGATGATGGCTAATGGAATTCAGGTCAGCAGTGCCCCTGTTGCATTAGCCGTAACACCTAAACCTCAGGCTGCTGCAAAGCATACGATGCAGGCCAGACCCGCGGCAGCCCTGGTGGCCGATAAAGGAATCAGCATGGTTTTAGGCACTGTTGGTAGCAGCAGTAGTGGAAATTGCAGTAGTAGCAGCAGCAGCAATGCTGTAAGTAGTACAAGCAGCTTATGTAGCCAGGCTAGTGTAATCAGTATTGGTAGCAGCAGCCCTGCTAAGTCAAATAGCAACAGTAAAGTTAAGGTCAATACACCGGGTATTAATGCCACTTGCATTCAGAGCAACGGTAACGTTGTGAAAAGTGAGGGTAAAAGGCAGTTCTGAGGCTAAAACCAACATTAACAGCAAGGACATTGTTTCAACTGCCAGTACCACTCCAGCCACAACCTCTGCATCTACGACTACAACAGATAGCGCAGTACCAAGTAAATCAGACTCTCCTGTCTCTATGAACTCTCGTATATTCCCCACCACTAACTTCCTGGACCCCAGCTTTAACAAAACCAAAAAGTCGCAGGAACAGCTGGCAGCCTTAAAGGAGAGCTTCCTTGTTAGCCAGTTTCCTAATCAGGAGGAAGTAGACCGACTTATAAGCCTAACTGGTCTGTCTGTACGTGAAGTACGGAAATGGTTCAGCGACCGCCGCTACCACTTCCGGAATCTGAAAGGTTCAAGGTCAAGCGGCGGAGGTCAAATTGTTACTAGTGGTAGCATTTCCCAACTGGATACTCCTGCTGCTGTGGACCTGTCCGAAAACTGTACACCCCCAGAGAGGCCCAAAACTCCCCAGCAGTCACCTCTCAGCCCCTCACAGACATCATCCCCACCAACTCCAACACGGCGTCCTCCACGCCCCCCATCACCAGATTTCACAGCGATACGGTACAAAGAGCGAGAGCCCCACCAGGTTCGTGCTTTGGAGGCCAGCTTTGCACAGGACCCAGATCCACAGAGTGAAGAAGTTGACCGGTTAAGAATAGAAACCAAGATGACTCGCCGTGAGATCCATGGTTGGTTTGCTGAGCGACGGAGGAGGGTAGCAGCAGAGAAGAAGAAAGAGGAAGCTGAGAGGGCAGAAAGGGAAGATGATCTGGTGGGAGAAGCAGAGGAGCATCGAATAAACAAGGAAAAAAACTGCAATGAGGAAACCCATGAAGCTGACGATTCCTGCAAGGAAACACAAGAAGACAAAGAGGAGAAACAGAAGGATGAGACCGGTAGTGAGCCGAAAGTTAACCCTATCAAAATCAATCTCAAAATGCTGAAAGTTACTGAATCTAATGGAAAAGGAGAGCCAGAGGGCAGTCAACTGAATGAGGCTAACAGGGCACAATCTCTCTCTCAGACAGCTGTTCCTCAGACCTCCCCATACCGAGGAAAGAAGACACCGGAACAACTCCACCTGCTGAAGCAAGTCTTTGCACGCACCCACTGGCCGAGTAGTCCCCAGTACAATGAGCTGATAACTAAAACAGGCCTACCGCGACCAGAGGTGGTACGTTGGTTTGGAGATTGCCGCTATGTCCTGAAGAATGGCCAGCTCAAGTGGCTTGAGAGTTACCAGACCATGGTAGACGAGGAAGACTTCCAGAAAGATAACATTAGTGTCCTAAAGGAGCACCTAGACAAACATGGTAAACTAGATGAGACTAAGTTGGAGGAGATTGTCAAATCAAGTGGGTTAGGTGAGGAATCAATCGGCGCGTGGTTTGTAAATAAGACGCCACTTTTATTGGAGGAAAGGAACTCTGAGAGCACAGCAGGTGTGATGACTAAACCATCATCTGCAACCCCAACTGAAGCTGCTCCAGCATCACAACATCCAGACCATGAAGTTGTAAAGGTGGAGCAGTCAGGAAGCAGCCTAATCTCTAATGATCAAACCAAGAAGTCAGTAGTTGAGATATCAACAAATACTAAAGGTGATTAATGTTCAGCCATTTTAGCCATTTACTTTATAGCTTATTTGAGGATGGGATCAGCCCTTAGATTGTTTCCAGTATGAGGTTGTTTTTGTGTTTTAATACTTGTTTCTTTTCACAGAGTCTGACTGAAGAGGAGAGTGGATGTATGAATGAATGTGAAGCGATACCAACCCATGGGATTACAGCACATGTGGCCTTTAATTGAAGGCTTTTTTTTAACACATGACAGATTATACTTTAACAGGAGCACTGGAGAACAACTCTGCAAAAACAAAACAAAAAAAACTCTCCTCCAATGAATATTGCCTTTTTCTCCAAGAGTGACCAGCTCTCCCATTGTTCAAGACATGGTTTGGATTATCAGCCAGCTGCTTTTTCTATTTGGATAGGATAGAGGGAAAAACAGACCTTGTCTTTGTGAAGTGATAGACCCCAGTTAAACTCCATGGAGAACTTTATTTTGGATGTGTATTTCCTATATTTTTCTTCTGGGGAGGAATTACCATTTTTAGGGGATTTATGGTGGTTCAAAGCGCAAACTGCACAGCTCTCATTGAGCCCTTTTGTATTTCTTAAAATATGACTGACATAATTGCACCTCAGAGAGGTTGAGTTGTATGCTGTAGGTGAGCATCAATACCACGGCACTTTTTTTTTCCCCTGAAATGTCATTGAAAGTAAAATCATTATTATTTGTGTCAAAACAGATTCACCAGTGTGAACGCTTAGGCTTGTAATGATTTTTACAAAATATTATTTGCGGAATAAATTTAAATTAAAAAATGGTCATGAATTTTCCAACTTGAAAAGAAAAAACAACACCTTTTTCATTGTTGAATTAGTACTTTATTCTCAGGCTTGATTATGTTTCATATGGAAAGCAAAATTAAAAACGTATACTTTCTCCAATATAGCATAGGCACATTACAGAAAAGGCTTGGTTTGTAAATAAGAACATTAGTAACAAAACTCTGAGGCAAGAAAGCATAGAAAATGGCATACATGTCCAACAGGGAATCTTTTGTTGATGTATATATGTATACATACACCAAGGCACATGAAAGATTAGAAACAGTAGAAACTCATTTACAGACTGGAGAAGGGCTACAGAAGTACAAGGAAAGGGATTAACACTGAAAACAAATTGAGGGAATAATGGCTAATTAGGAATAAATGTAAGGGAACTTGAGTGAATTCCGTCTGAAGGACTTTGGCCTCGTCTTTTCCTCTCAAAGCTCAGGAAGTGATTATGGTCCCCGTGTCGATTGCATAATGCAATTTGCTATACACTAGAAAAAGAGAGGAATGACAGAATGTATGCATGCATCTAAAGGCCTGGTTGCTTGAATTGCACAGCCCATTAAAATGCCCCTTGTTTACAATTTTCAAATTAGTTAGCATTTCTGTATAAGCCCGGTCTGGAGAAATTGAGGAGTAAATTCTGGAGCATCTTTCAGACTCTGAGCTGACATGCACAGAACCAAATAAATACTGTGATAATACTGCCCTAACATAGCAGCCACAAAGCAAAAAAGGGGGAAAATGACAAACAAGTTCTCCACGGTCACCCTGCTCCATAAAAACACACCTGGACCCCATGGTGAAACGGAGAGCAAGGTAAAGCATCAGTGATGTAAAAATAATGTAACATCATCACAATGGCTTCTCATATGGCTGTTAGACACAAAATGATTCTCAGAACTAGATGGCATGTGTATGTGTGCAGTTTGGTAACATCTCATCCTCTACTGGCTAAACAAGAGAACTGCATGAAACTTACCAGAGCTACAATAAATATGGCCTTGTTTTTACTGTACATCAAGTGTAAATACTGAGGTTTAGCAGTCTTAGCCTGTTTATCGATCAGTGACAATCTGTATTAGGGCAATATTATGGCATGGCATAACACAAAACTAAATGACAGCTTGGCACAAGGTATACATCTAAAGAAAGACTGACCAAAATGTCCTTTCTCCTGTCCACAGAAGAAGAAAAAACAAAACATATCCATAATATTTTCAGAATTATTCAATGCTCAGGGTGTTTTCTACTAACCCAAAATGAACTGAGACGGACTTATTTTGGTCCCAATTTTTTTGTATAAAACCACCTGCACAGTCTACCTTTGGCTTTCTTTAAACAGACATGGTTAACCACGCTACTTAATCATACATAAAATGTCCTCCCTATTTTGATCTGATAAGACAAAACATAATAAAAAGCCTTCAGGAACAAGACTTCTCAGTTGCTTAAATGTGGAAGAACAGTATACGATAAATCACAGAAATGGTGTTAGAGGGATAAAACGTTCTGAAATGAGATGGTCCAAGTTCTGTAAACTAAATACATGTCTCTGGCGCTCCCGTAGCCTGAAAACCCCACCTGAGCTGTTTGTGAATTAAAGTCCACCCTTGCAGACTGGCAAAACATAAAACAAGGAGCGTGATATTGCTCTCTGGTCACTTGATAACATCGTAACTTTATTAAAATATAAAAAATAAAGGTCGAAGAATGTCTTCCTGATGCTCAGTCAGTGACTGCTTCAATAAGATCTCCCATACTGCCACCTGCCTGTCTGAAAAATACAAAAACAAAACACAAGAGCATCCTGGGACGTGTCATACAGTTGAGTCCATCAACTCGGACAGAGAAAAGAGAAAGCGCAAGAATGCAAGAAACAATTTAGGAAGGCCAAGCCCTCATGTTCAAACTAACTTGTATAGAAAAAAAACAATAACATTATGAAACATGTTTAAATAATAAAAAATCAACATGAAATGAAATAAAAAATCTGGAGTTAGAGGCTCTTTGAGAGCAGATCAGCTGCAACGCTTTTCTAACCGACAGCAAAATGGGGCGCACACACATTTATATATTTATATATATATAAGCCAGAGAGATAGAGTAAAGAAAAAGTATTATTACTCCATAAAGGTTAACCTGGAATCAGATTTCAAAGTGATGAAAGATACAGCCCCCACTCAATTTTGAAACATTGGCCTTGTTCTCGAGTCTCGCGCTGCATCAGAACACCCCCCGTCCCGTCCGCCGCAGGTTCAGATTGTAGCTAAGCACATAATTGTTCATGTCTGTCTGTGAGCCGCAGTTCGTTCACGCCCCGCGTGGCCCGGAGCGAGAGAGAGTCGCAGAGAGAGGGAGATCTGTCCGAAAACGCTGGCGATGACGATTTCCACAGAAGCGGGTTTGACGGCAGTCCTTGACATCATCAGCTCTGTGGGACCCTTGTCACTGGCCTTGCGTCCGCTCCATCCGTCCGTCGCACGCTCAGCCGCTCGGGTTACGCTCGGTTGTCGGCGCTGACACGAGCCCTGCGGAGCCTGCGAGAGAAAGGAAACATCACACACATAAGAGCTCAACCATTTACCCTGACTTCTGATCATCAGCATTAGATCCGGTCCACACTGCAGCTTGTGCTTGATGAGAAGCAGCCACTCAAGACAGGAAGAGACCATCTAAAACTCGCCGAATTATACCAGCTACAGTTATGAACATTGGTAGTTTGGAAATAATCTATTGTTGTAACTAGGGATGTAACGATTGCCGGTTTGATGATAAATCATGATAAAATTCCCCACGGTTAGTATTACCTTTTCGTATTTTAAGTATCATCAAAACCACTGTGGATGAATAAATACTGTCCAGCATAAAGCACAGTTTTCAGTAACAGTCTCACGTGAGCACAGCACAAAAAAGTAATTTATTTTTGTGTGAAAACATGGCAGAAACTGGGAGGTTTTAAAAGAGTGCTAAGGGAATTATACAAATGAATATATGAATGATTTAATCATATGAATGTGCCTCTGTAGGTTCCAGCTGTCTTCAGAAAAGATACAATGGCTTTTTTTTTTCATCTTCGCTCCATGTAATACCTAATAAAGTAGTGTTTTAATTGCAATGCTGCTTTGTGCACGGAGGTTACGAGAAACAGCTGTAATTCTGCTGCTCCATGAGCGCCACCTGCTGCCAGAGAGTAAGTCATTTTATTTGTTGATTTTAAATATAAAACTTGGTGAAATGATTGGTGTTAGTACTTTTTGAAAGTTTCCAGCACATTTTAACAATACCATGATAATCTTGGTCACTATGATCTTAAGAAATGTTCATACCGTTACATCTAGTCGTAACATTGATTTCAGATTTATCAGCATTAAATGTCAAACAGTAAAGGCAATTCATAGGTTTTTGGTCAGAATAAGCTGCAAAATGGACCAGTAGTCATAGAATTTCAGATTTTGTAGTTGAAATTTTAACAAAATAAGCAATAGGTTACATCTTTAATACATCCTTCATTATTGTTGGTATGAAAATAAGGGAAAACTAATAGTTGAGCATCACAATACGCTGAATAATTACTTTCAAATAACACAAAACCATATTGCTGATAGAGGACAGGAAATTGAGCAGACAAGTGTTGCTCATTCAGAAAATTAGATTCTGATGCAATTTGAAGCTGATAACCAAGCCTCCACAGAGATGCGGTTCACAGACCAAAATGTGTGCAAAGAGATCAGGTCTTATCAACCAGCAGTGTTGGGGAAACAAATTACAAGTACACTGAGTTATGTAATCAGGTTACTTTTGCAAGTAACTAGTAAAGTAACAAATTACTTTTTAAATTTACAGGAAAATATCTGAGTTACTTTTTTAAAGAAGTACTGCCAGGTACTTTGTTTCTCATGTATTGATTGACAGCTCTCCAATTCAAGTGGAAATGAATTTACATTTCCTTCAGCCTGAGGCGTATTCATTTCACTTTTGGTGTGAAGGGGCTTTTACATTAGACAAAAATAGAACTTTTTATATTAAAACAAACAATCAAGCCCAGGCCAGATGAGAAAAAGTAACACAAAAGTAATTTGTTACTTTTAATGAAGGTATGATATTCATTCTATTCAGGAGAAGATTCCATGTTTCATTAAAGGGATACTCCACCCCAAATGAAAATTTTGTCATTAATCAGTTACCCCCCATGTCGTTATAAACCTGTAAGAGCTCTATTCGTCTTCTGAACAAAATTAAAGAGATTTTGGATGAAAAACCGGGAGGCCTGTGACTGTCCCCATAGACTGCCAATTAAATAACAGTGTCAAGGTCCGGGAAAGTATGAAAGTCATCGTCACAATACTCCATCTGCCATCAGACGTGCAATCTGGGTTATATGAAGTGATGGGAACACTTTTTGTAAGCGAAGAAAACAAAAATAACGACTTTATTCAACAATTCCTCCAACAGTCTCCTCTGTGTCTCTCAATAACACTCAATGATGATTAACCTCTTCTAAATGAACCTAGCCACAAGGATGCGCTGTTTTCTTTCAAATCAAAGCTAAATACACATAGAAGCAGCGCATCCTTGTGGCGAGGATGATACAGAAGAGCATACACAGCATACGGTGATATGGGGTAAGTGATTAATCACACAATTTTCATTTTGGGGTGGAGTATCCCTTCAACATTTCATGTTAGTATTGTGTATTCACCATGGTAACTGTTGTTTCCATAACCCAAAAATGGCACGTTATTTTCACTTTGTTTTTTTTTTGGTACATGTTTAAATAACTGTGGTGGCTCATACCAACTTAATTATATAAACTAGTTTGAGACTGCTATTTATTAGCCTTACCTTATAGGCTGTTTATTCATCGGTATTAGTCATATTCTTACAATTTATGTGTATTTTAAGTAAAGGGGACATTACTAAAAAATTTTGGTGCCCCCCTAAAGTATATTTAAAGTATATCAGACAGCCACTGTAAGCTTACCATAATTATATGGTATATATGTACACACACACACATATATATATATACATAATATACACACACACGCATATTATATATATAGCAGACAGAATATGTAGCTAGCTTAGAATATTTATATTTGTTTCCTTGATAAACCAGCCTTATTGCATAAGTAATGTTTTCCAGCTTCTAGTCATGTAATGTGCATGCTACCTTATATTTACCAGGTTGTTATTTTACTTTAATAAAACTGGGAAATGTCATGCATGGGATTGGTACCATAGGGTTTAACCAAAATCTAAATGTAGATATCAGCAACATTATTTTGCAGTAAGTTAGTAAACACTTGCCAGTCAACATTAAGTATTTGCAAGCCTCCAAGTTTGGTAGCAAATCTATGCATGATACCACGGTAAACCAGAGATATTAAAGTTGCTTTCCAGATTCTTGTCATTTATTGTACATGCTACCTTATAGTTTTTCAGTTTTCAGCTCAGCAACCTCGGTTTTGCATATTCTAAGCTAGCTACATATTCTGTGTGCTACATTCCCAGTGTTAGCAAATGCTAGCTAGTCTGTTAACATGAATAACGTATTTGCAAGCCTCCAAGCATAGACGTCACATTTTAAAATCCTACCTGTTGCCTTTCACCATCCACTTATTTAGCTGCTGTTGCATCCCCTGACATGCCATCTCCTTTTCCCTCTTTCTTTTTTCTATTTTTAGCCCCCGATAGCTTTTTTGCTTTATCCATCTCTTTCGAGTTTCAACGACAACTCACTAACGTTACTGCTGCTCACTCGCGATATTACCCTTCTATGTCTAAATTCTATGATGGAAACTTATGAGGGCACCGGCGCCTACTCTAACCTAATAGTCCTCTAAAAAAAATACAAATAAATTATAAATAAAAAAAAAAAAAAAAAAAAAAAAAAAACATATTATTTAAAAAAAAAAAAAAAAAAAAAAAAAAACATCGCTTTGGCGCCCCCCCATGGTGGGCGCCCCTATGCGCCGCATACAGCGCATACACACTTTTTGCGCCACTGTCTATAGCATACTAATTAGGGTTGTGTGATTAATCAAAATCGTAATAAAATCACGATTTGAGCGTGCGTGATTTCTAAATCACTTTATAGCACGATTTTCCGCGGTCCCGACCTCCCGCAGTATGCTATCTGATTCAATCAGAATGCAGCGCACCTACGTGGAGCGTGAGAACACAACAGACTGGGCATATGCCTAACACCAGATTCACACACACTGTCTGTGATGCGTATTTTTTTCCGAGCCCATGTTAATGGATCAGAGCGTTCACACTGCACGCGGTAAAAGATGTGAACAGAAACGGTTAGAAATAGAAAGGTGAGAAAAGAATGAATATCTAGCGCATCAGCATAGAGAGAGTTGTGAGTGAGTGAGAGAAGACATGTTTTAAGTGCGCGCCACTCTCTCCGGATGAGAGCAGCGTGTATCTGAGCACGTGTGTCTGGTTTTGTGACAAAGTAAAGAAAAATCTGCGTGCGAGAGGAGAGATTCGCGCTCGCGCGCATTATTTTTAATGTGCTTTCGCGTTAGAATAACGCGCTCGCTGCTGCTTCTGAACTGCATACACATACTGTATACGCACTGCAGACGGAGTACGTGTGAACCTTGGGCCAATAAATATATTTCAGCACCTGAGGCAGACCGCTACAATGAGCTCTATGACCAATGCATGGCAAAAAAAAAAAAAAAGCTCTGGACACGGGTTTTTATTTAAATTTTTTTTTTTTTTTTGCCGTATGTCTATAAATTATGTTTGACATCTTTACTTAGTGATTATTTTGACTTATGTATGTTCTAGAGGCATGTTACAACTTTTTGGATAAAGCTCTCATTGGTTTTCTTTTGGAAATATGTTTCAAATTCATACTGAATGCATTTATGACTGTAAAGCTATCTGTGTGTGTCAAAATCGTGATTAAAATCGAAATCGCAAAATTGATCAAAAAAATCGTGATAGGTTTTTTTTGGCCATATCGCACAGCCCTAATACTAATGTAATATAATGATGTGACTGGACTTTACTGGAGTACCGAACTGCAGCGTCACTGCAGACATCCACATCGCTGTAATCAGATGTGTTTTTAACTGCTGCTTTCACACCGCGTCAGTTTTTGTTGTTTTTTTCATTATTCAGAGGAAAGCATGCAGCATATATTTACATATTCATCCAAACGCTGCTTAGCAGCTTCAGGTTCGGCTGTGTTTGCTCTGAACTGAAGCGCTGTCTTCTCTTGATTTGCATCAGGAGAGCTGAAGTCTTGTGCTACAGCGCCACACTGGTCAAACTGCAGTATTGCAGGCTCTTACATTAGGTCATAATGGATCAAATGACAACTCGACAACAAAAATATTTGTCAACAATTCTTTTGTTGATGTTAGCGATAATGTCGACTAATCGTTTCAGCCCTACCTGTAGGTCGGTATAAGATGAACCAAACAGTGATCAAAGAGCCCCAAAGCTGCCCGTGGGACAGAGTGATATGCATCCTTAATTTTTGTGTAACAGTGATCCAATATATTACTGTCTCTGGTGGGACATGTAATGTACAATCTGTATCTTGGCAGTTCACAGGAGCCACTGAAATGAATAGCCACTGAAAAGTTCAATATACATCTGAAAAAGCAGTATGCACATTTCCAGTTAAAAATGAACAGACATTTACAGGAAGTGTCGCCACTCAAATCAGCACTGAAAAATACTAGTCAAAACTAGCCCACAGTCTAGTAAATGTTGGTATACTATTAAGTTATTCATGACCAATGAACAGCACATTGTGTGAATGAAACACCATGCGCGGAGAGACCCTCAGTCAGTACTGAACATTAAACGGGTCATTCATGTAGATCTGCATAAGTTCATTTCATTTATTCGCTCTGATGCCATATCTGGTGGAAACAGCTTAGCCCTTAACCAAGGTAGGACACTACTTTTATACTTAAAGGGTCATGAAACCCCAGACTACTTTTTTCTGATATTTTAGCAGACGTGAACATCATAGGAGACAATGTTAATGTGTTAATCTTAATTGTTGGAGAAAACTGGTTAATTTTAAGCTTTTTTTGTGCTATTTTCATCTTCCGGGTTTAAAATCTAAATTGTGTTGACGTCACAATTTGTGTTGTGGCAAAGGACTATAGTACATCGATGACGCGTTGGTGTCTGTTAAATTATTCATGAGACTGCGTGTTCTTATCCTATGAGAAGCCGCTTTAATTAATTATTCACAACAGCATGTGTTGATTTTGCTATGACAGACACTTCAGACTGCATACATTAACTAAGAGAAACGTTCATGGATCGAAGGAATGTGTTTGTTTTTTGCTTTGTAATAAGAGTTTGGCAAAAATGCGATTCGTTCATTTATGGTGCTTTTCCACTACGCCTCACGGCTCGGCTCGCATTTCCAATGCAGTTTAGTATCGCTTTAGGGATTATTCACATGTCGTTATAGTCGCGTCGCCTCTACTGCCACGACTCCTAAAAAAAACGTTTTCATTCCGCTTCGCTCCATCAAGCTCTCCCCCTCGATGCATTCCTCTGCTATCACTGAGAGAAACATCTGTTCTTCCGCAACAGACAACGAAACAGCCATTTTTTTTGATTTTTTGATTGGCCAGAGGCGTTCGAAAACACCCTCACCCGCCATGATTTAAAACGGCGTGTAACATACTGTAAACATTCTGTTATTTCACAAGTATGACGAACAGAAATAGATGGACAGACGCTGAAGTGCAGGCACTTACTTGTAGCAAATGTAGCACTGTGTTGGAGATTCTTAGTCCTCTTTTCAGTCGCTTTACGTAATAATATCCATTATTGTGAAACCCGCGAGACACAACAAAAACACAGCTCCAATCACAGTGTCCTCCATCCTCCTGTTGTTAACGTTGTTCTTCTTTGTTTCCGTTGTTGAACGCCATGCACAAAATGATGTCGCTGTCGACCGGGCTTACGTCACTTCCTAGTACACACTCTAGGTGCGAATGCAACCCTTTATATGGTACTGGAAAATAGTTTGCGCAAAATCGTCCAGTACTTTAGTACTGTACATTTAGTTCTGGAACTAAAGCGGTGTGAAAGGCCCTATTCAAAACAGTTGTCTCTCCGGCCAATCCTGGCTTTGCTGATTTAAATCTAACTGTTCTGTTGTGTCTCGTGGCACCACTTCAGTGACGCAGGGAGTGACAATTCTCTCCGGCCAATCCGTGATCAGCAGAGTTTACTAGTCACATTTTGGTAACAGTACGGTTCACCTGGAACCTCAACCGAGGTGGTACTAAAAAAAGTACCAGGTACCACTGTACCCAGTGAAAAACAACTCAAAAAACAGTTCACTTATTACTAGCACTACTGTCTGTTCATCCAGAATACTGAATGATCCATTTGCACACTGGAATATTTTTCTATGCACTTTTTTACTGTCCATTGCACTAGAGTAAATGATGTTCATAGTTTCTGCTTATAGTGTACATACACTTATTACATAATCCATCTGTATAGTATGTTCATAGTACACCCATCTGTATATCATGCTGAAAGTATTTAAAAATCTGTAAATTATGTCCATAGAACTGCCTTATCTGTATATTTATTGTACATTTGTAACATATTGTAGACACTGTATATTCTGTACTTACTGCTTATTGCACTTCTGGTTAGATGCTAACTGCATTTCATTGCCTTGTACCTTACATGTGCAATGACAATAAAGCTAAATCTAATCTAATCTAAGCCTGTTTTAAATTAACCATTCAATTTGACAGTATCTCAATGATCTCAAACTTTGGCCAGTTATAGGCCTGTTTTAAATTAACCATTCAATTTGACAGTAATGCAGTGATGATAATCTTGGATATGTGAGAAAATCTTCATAATTTTAATCACTTTTATATCAGTTCTTACTTACTGAAATCAGCATATTTGTGATATAAAACTGATTTCCAAGGTTTTTTTTTTTTTTAACTTTTTTTAATTTTTTTTCCTAATCTAATAAAAATGTTTGCATTTCTAAGTGAATGAAAACATCCTGCAAAGTTTTAAATCTGAAAGTGCACCGTGTATGAAGTTTTTGTCTCTCAAAAGAAACAGTCGACTCTGAAACATTTAAACGAGATCGTTTTTAAAACAAATCCCAAGCCATTTCATGCTGACATCAACATGAAACATTAGCATTTTCCCTGTCCACTTGTTGGTCTTTTTGCATTGGTCTGAATGAAAATGCAAATTCATTCTTTGCCACTAGGTGCCTGCTTTTGGAGCGGTAAAAATAGCAAAAAAAAAAATAGGCACAAACACTGCTTTAAAACGCTGTACACAAAGCAGCACTTTGCTCACAAACACTGCTTTATAAGGTATTACAGGCATGATTCAATCAGACAAAACACACAAGATTAGCGTCATGCAAAGGAGGGGTTCGAAAAAGTGAATTGTTAAATTAATCATTTAGGAGTCGTTCAGCAAATAAGGTAAAAAAAAATGCATATTATAAGACAATGAAAGTGTTTTTGTCACCTTGCATGCATGTCAACCTGTTGTTGGGGGCTCCCAAAACCACAATATATCAACCTTTCATAACCCATAATAGGGGCACTTTAAACTCAACCGCTGCAAGCTTTGCGTTCACTTCTCAAAATCAAATTATGTATGGCACAATACAAATAAAAGGATCTGTCACAACTTCTGTTAAATTAAAGACAACAACATGCGCCATAGGGCTGGGCGATAGGAGCAAAAATTCCTATCTTGGTATTTTTTGGCTGAATTGCGGTATATGGTATGAGGCTTGGTATTTTGTACTTGGATTAAACAACTAAAGTCAATGTAAACATGTAGGCATATATTATGTGCAAAAATGCTTTTAAAGCAGAAGTTACATTTACTAAAATAAAAATGAAAATAATAAAAAAGCACAGACTAATTGAGTAAAAAGGCTATTTTGATTACCCCATCACACTTTACAGTTAGTGATATCATACAAATACACTTACTTGCAGGTTTAAAATTCTACATGTCACCTTTATTGTCCAACTACAAATATTTAAGCAAAATGTATATTTTAGTCAGAGTTATTGTGCTGTTTGGCACTCATCCTAAATAAAGTCTGTGAAGTTTAGCGGAGAATCCCAAAGCATAAGCTCATGCACTTCTAACAGCAAAATGGAAATTTTTCCAAGGCTTTCTAACATTTACAGATGGAGAATATACCTGTGAAATGTAAGTTATGCATTCAGGAAAAACAGCACATCTCAAACACCTTAAACTCACTTGCACACGCAGCCTTTCTGTGAGAGACACAAACTCAAACTATAAACTAGAGGCTACTATATCTTACCAGTTTTTTAAAGGCCTTAATATGAAGCTTGTGACGTTTAGAACAAAACGAATTATGCAGCAGCTCAGACTGTGTCCTCCGCTAGATTTTCAGATGCGCTCATATCAAACTACTGTATATCGATATTAACGGTATTGCCTCATACCGTATCGCTTATAAAAATATATCGATATATTGTACAAACTCGATGTACCGCCCAGCCCTAATGCACCATATAATTTGACAACTGACCATCTTCAGTCCAAGCGTACCTCCTGCTCTCGTGGTCCAACAGCGCCTCCTGTGGCACTCTGAAGTCCTCCAGCGGAGACTGGTAGCGGGCCTCGATCGAGCCCTCCCTCCCACGGTATCCCAGCGCCTGGCCCGGGGACGAGGGCAGGGGGGACATGGAGGACACGGAGGAGACGGAGCTGGTGTCCCCCATCCGCTCCCGGCCCACCTGCATGGCCATCGCCCCCACCGCCGAGAATGGACTCAGCATCTCGCCGTTCTCATGCTGCAGGAGAAACCAGGAGGCCATTAGGATACACCCTATCAGCCCATGAATAAAGAGTGTTTCTACAAGCTATGAGGCCCACCCTTCCTCTGACGATGTCCATGTGCACCAGCAGAGACGCCAGCTCCAGATCCTCACTGTAGCTGTTCTTCAGCGGGACAGACCGGTAGCCTACAGATGGACATTAGGGACATTATTTTTCTTCTCCTCATCCTAAAGACCTTGATTGACTAGTTCAGGTGTGTTTTATTAGGACTAGAGCTAAATGGTGTGCTCAAGTCCTCCTGGGAAGTTCGTATTTACGAGTTGAAAAGTCATAATTACGACGTCTGGTGCATCACTTTGGTCGGAACAAGATGGCAGTTTAACTTTTCTACATAAAATGCAAAGTGTTATTTTTTTTTTTTTTTTTTTTGCAGAGTTGCAGAGTTTATTTGCAAAAACAGATTTGTTATATAATATAATATTTTGTATATGTAATGTAGGTTTAGTGTACATGACAAATTTTTTTTTTTTTTTTTTTTTTTTTAATTTCAACACATTTACCATCAATACAGACGCTGCATATCTATATATAATAAAAGTCTCTGGCTGCATCCATTGCATCCGACATGTTTCTTCACTGTCCGGCATGACTTCAGACGCACCGCAACTTTGCAATAGGGCTGCATGATTAATCTAAATTAAATTGCATTCACGATTAAGTAAAAGCAGCTAAACCAGATGATTTAATAGATGGACAGTAGTGTGGTATTTTTACTTTACTCAAGTAAATTTAAAAAGTATCTGTAGTTTATCAGTGTTTTTCATTGGAAAACTTGACTTCACTACATTCCGAATCATGATGTCATACTTTTTACTGCACTACATTTCATAAAAGTTTTGTTTGTTTTACCTTTAATATGTATGAACATTAAAAATGTAGTAATTTCTTGTAAATCTTTGAATTACTTTTACTTGAGTAAAAGAAAGTAATAGATTTCTAATGTAATTACGTTTTAAATGTAGTGCTGTCAAACGATTAATTGCATCCAAAATAAGTTTGTTTACATAGTATATGTGTGTATACTGTGAATATTTATGTATATATTAATACAAACACATGCATGTATACATTTAAGAAAAATATGTTGTTTATATATATATATATATATATATATATATATATATATATATATATATATATATATATATATATATATATAAATATAAATAATATATAATGTATAAATTTGTCAATATTTTAAAAAATATACTGTATGTGTATTTACAGTATATATATATATATATATATATATAAAATAAACAAACAGTACACACTAAATAATTATGTAAACAAAAAACTTTTATTTTGGATGCGATTAATCGTTTGACAGCACTAATTAAATGATATTTAATATTAAATGTAGTGCAGTTAAAAGTACAATATTATACTTTGGTATGTTGTGAAGTAAGGTTTTCTAAAGAAAAACACTGATAAACTACAGACACTTGAAAAGTACTTTTAAAGCAGAGTGAAAATACGACTGTCCGCCTCTATTTAATATCGATTTCGACCCGATTTTGATCAGTCGTGCAAGACAGTGGCCCTCCAGGAGCAGGACTGGACACCCCAATTTATTTAGAGCACAAAAGTGGTCATTCTTCTGCGAGCCGTACCTGTTTTGAGGCAGTTGATGGGGAACGTTGCCTGGGCGAGAAAGTTCTGGTCGTTGAACATGTCGATTTCATAGACCACGAAGCGCAGGAAGGCAAAGGAAGGATTGCACACGGTGAATCTGAAGGGTTTCCTGGGCCAGGTGGGCTTCAGACCGTTGTCCGCTGAGAGCAAAACAGGGAACTCTTTTAGTGACCCCTAACAATGTTTGTTCTTATGTGCTGTTGTTGTAAAAGACTTGCATCTGCAGCTCACCTTCAGAGTCAGTCCTCTGCTTGGCGTTGTCATATTCTGCTCCACACACTTCGATCTCGATGAGGGGGCAAACGATACCTCGACCGTGTTTGGGCAGGTGGCGCGCTCCCAAAACCTTAAAACACACCAACCTTCAGTTTCCTTTCGGGCGAACAGAAACACAGACCAAACACTGCACAAGTCTTTCACTGTGTGTTTGGCTTCTGGCTGCTAAAACACATCGCAGAATCTTTTTAGAATTTTGAGTCGTTAGAATCTTTAGTGATTTTTTAGGAATCAAAATGACAAAAGAAGTCATCAAAGTGAATTTAAGACCAAACCGAACAAATATCTGCCAATGGGCTCAGAAAAATGTAAAGGGAATCATTAAGTCACACTTAATTCTCACTGTTAACAAGTTTGTTTCGCTGTTACTTGCTGCTTATTAATAGTTAGTGCGGTAGTTGTTAAGTTCAGGTATTGTGTAGAGTTAGGGATGTAGAATATGCTCATACAGAATATGTGCTTTATAAATAATAATAATAATAATAAACAACCAATGTGTTAATAACAGGCATTAATAGTGAGAATTGGTCCCTATGCTAAAGTGTTACCAAATATTTTAACAGCCTCCTGACAGAAATTAAGCATAAACTAACTTTGTTCAATTTCTCAGAAAACAAGACTTCATATGCTGCATTTTGCATGTCAAGTAAGTGTATCTTGATTTAAGGACGCTTTGAAATTATTATTGGAAAACAAAACAGAAATACTATAGAAGATATTATTTTTTTTGCAGTGCATACAACATTTAATGCCTTGGCTTTATCTTTCTGCTCCAATTAACCTTCTTAGGTCTTAATCAGTGGATTTTGGCTGTAACTACATTTACTGCTGCATTAGATATTACATGGCACATATACAAATAAAACATTCGGCAACATGATATCATTAACACAATGTGATAAAACAAACATTTTATAAAATTTGACATACAAAAAGACAACATTAAGCATAACTGTTAAAGATTTGGCCACGCATTATTATAAGGTCTAATAAAGCAACAAGCCCCAAGGAGCAGTGGCTTATTGCTTTTATAAAACGGTTGTTCAATATACGTAGTAAGGTTTCACAGAATAAAACAGAGTAAATAAAGTGTAATGATATTAATAAAGTATTCTTCCACCAAACAATGTAGTTCCTCAGAAACGGTTGTGGTTCCAATAAAGTGGTTGCTGAGCAACACACAGAAGTAAACAAAGGTGTATGTTTGTAGAGTAATTTAAAACAGCTTCGAACGCGGCTCAACCAATCAGAATCAAGCACCGGAACCCTCCGCTTTATAATTCTCACTATTAACTAACTATTAACTATGACTTCTAACGGGAAGTCGTGGCCTAATGGTTAGAGAGTCGGACTCCCAATCGAAGGGTTGTGAGTTCGAGTCTCCGGCCGGCAGGAATTGTGGGTGGGGGGAGTGCATGTACAGCACTCTCTCCACCTTCAATACCACAACTGAGGTGCCCTTGAGCAAGGCATCGAACCCCCAACTGCTCCCCGGGCGCCGCAGCATAAATGGCTGCCCACTGCTCCAGGTGTGTGTTCACAGTGTGTGTGTGTGTTCACTGCTGTGTGTGTGCACTTCGGATGGGTTAAATACAGAGCACGAATTCTGAGTATGGGTCACCATACTTGGCTGAATGTCACGTCACTTTCACTTTCACTTCTGCATCATTAAAACTTAGCTGCTTATAAATAGTTAGTAAGGTAGCTGTTAAGTTTATGGGGTTAAAGGGCTTTTCACACTTAACGCAAAAATTGGCAAGATGACGCTTTTGAATCGAAACTACAGATCCCTCTGGGGCTACTGACACCAGGCGCGATCATTCGTGGTGCACAAAAGCAAAGATTTTTTATTTTTTATTTATTTCTGTTGCACAAAAAGGTGAGAGCGGTGGCGCTGTTTCGAAAACCCGTGTAAACAAACACAGAAGAAGAGTGTCCCGAGAGAGAAGAGAGTTCTTGTTATCGTCGGTATCTGAGAACACATTTATTCTCACATGTTCTTAATACAATTTCTATTAATTCTCCACTAAATCATGTGATCTTGGAGAGCACGGTCCGTTTCTTCCAATTGCGTGAGTGTTATAATTCAGTGTGCTTCACGCTCTAGATTTTACGTATTAAAATTTTATATTTTAAGATGTTTTCTTGTACGCATTATAGATAGTTTGTGTTTCTGGTGTAGAACCAAACTCTATTTATCTTAACTTTAATGCTGTATATCGAGCAGTGGATGATGTAAAAGCCATATGCATTGCTGGTCAGCGCCACCTAGCGTGCAGGCATGAATTTGGCGATCAATCGTAATGTAAAAGCACCGTTCGTCAGTGATTCGCCGGTGAAACGCTTGGGCTGTAGTCTGCTGTAGTGCAGCATGCATGTGTACCTCTATGCAGAGCGTGATGGGCTCCACTCCTCTCAGAGAGTGCCGGTCAAACGGGTCGAAGGTGTCGTCTCTCATGATGGACGGCTGCAGCACGTAACCGCTCCTGCCGTTCAGCATGAAGAGCGCCTGATTCATCTGCATGGGCTTATCTGCAGAGAAACCATCGCTCTGTTAAACGACAGAGCAACAAGAGGACAGGAGCGAGAGAACTCCACCAAACCTTCTCAGATACTAAAAAATGCCATTTTCTTGAAACTACATAAAAACCCTGGGGGAACCCTGTCCATAAATAAACAAAATCGGTAATATGGTAATTCATATAAAATGGCATCAACAACAGTAATTGTTGTTTAAATTGCTGTGACAAGAATTTTTCTACTAGCAAAATAAGACAATCAGCATTGCATGAACAAACAAAATTACAAAGTATCTTTACTGAGAGGAACTGCTGTATTGTTGAGAGAACGCAAAAGTCTTACTGGCTGAAGTTTTCTCAACTGTTTATGTTCTCCAGCGAGAGCCTGTGCTCACCTGCGGTCTGGAAGTTGAGGGCCACCAGCTGACTGCCACACAGCCACATGGGTAACGGGTCGTAGTTGGACGAGTCCAGGCGCTGACCGCGAGGGTAGATCCGCGAGAGCTGCAGCCGGTTGTACTGCAGGAACTTCTTTCCTTTGATGCGGTTCACATACTTCTCCGCTTTGGTCTCGGGAAACGAGGACATGTCCCGGAAGCAGGCCCGCTCCGTCCCGATTTCTGTGAGAGACAGAAGAGGCTTGCAGCATTTGTGTTGAGGAGCTACATGGCAGTTCATACTGAAGCAGTGTTTCCCAACCCTGTTCTTGGAGACACACACCGCCTCTCTTCCCAATCCAGCACACCTGATCATCAGTGTGTTAACTGAGACTACAAGACCTGATATACAGATGGGTCAGACACGAGACACCCAAAATGTGTACTGTCTACAGGAACAGGGTTGGGAAAAACCGTGTTAAAGCAATAGAGCACCATGAGAAAAGGTGCTGCGGCTAGTTGGGAGAAACTCACTTTAGCACATCCATATATTTCATTTAACTTTGAGCTGAGCATGTCGCTGGGAGAATGAAACTAACAAACAAAAAACAGTTGTAGTAAGGCACTCAAGACATTCTTGACCCTGGACCACAAAACCAGTCACAAGGTCAATTTTTTGAAACTGAGATTTATGCATCGTCTGAAAGCTTTAATAAATGAGCTTTCCACTGATGCATGGTTTATTAGGAGGACAATATTTGGATGAGATACAACTATTTGAAATTCTGGAATCTGAGGGTGCAAAAAAAATAAAAATCTAAATATCAAGAAAATCTAAATTTAAAGTTGTCCAAACGAAGTTCTTAGCAATGCATACTACTGATCAAAAATTAGTTTTGATATATTTACGGTAGGAAATTCACAAAATATCTTCATGGAACATATTAACTTAATATCCTAATGATTTTTGGCATAAAAGAAAAAGCAATCATTTTGACCCATACAATGTATTGTTGGCTATTGCTACAAATATACCTGTGCTACTCATGACTGCTTCTGTGCTCCAGAGTCACATTTTGGAAAATGTCCTGAAGTCATGACCCATTCGATAATGACAGTTGGTCGGATTTTATATGAAGTGGTCAAGTTTTTATACAAAGTCTAGGTCAAGTTTCAAGTGAAACACTTTCACAGTCATTTATAAATATAATACAGTTTATTTGGCCATTAGGTTTTCTAGAGAGCATCTAGACTAACTGTGTAACCCCTTGAAAGAATGAAAGTGTTAAGTTTAAATCCAAGCTATTAAAACATCAGCCTTAAGTACTGAATGATTATTTTTATGAATCAGTATAAACTGACAATTTTAAAGGGATACTCCACCCCCAAATGAAAATTCTGTCATTAATCACTTACCCCCATGTCGTTCCAAACCCGTAAAAGCTTCGTTCGTCTTCAGATTGTGTTCCGAAGACGAATGGAGCTCTTGTGGGTTGCTAAGTAATTTTGTCATTTATTTTTAAATGTGTGCAGATTTCTTTACATTTTAGACACATTTTACATTTTTAGATTTAATTTACTTTAGTACTTCACCTTTCTCTCATTTGTTTAGTAATATCACATATATATGTTTTTTACATTTAGTTCATGTTTTTTTTTTTTTTCCACAGAGATTTTTGTGTGTGTTTTTAGTTTTAGTTAATGATAATCTTCTGGTAAATACACGATTTGAATGGAGTTGGATATTCAAATGTGTTTGAGGGATCAGTGAGTTTGAGTTTTAAAACTGTGGGATATCTTACTGTCTTCATCAAAAGGAACTGGTCGGCAGTAGATGACCAGGTCTGACAGCTCTAGAGCAATCTTCTTTCTTCTTTCCATCATTTTACCCTCCTCAAGCTGATGGAGAACAAATGATCATTAGTCATAAACACTGTCATACAGTACGTGTGTCAAAAGCAAAAAAACATTCTTAGGAAACTGCATACAGTTTTGATACATTTGATCACATTAATTACAAGATGGAGAACAGACAATCAGTCATATCAAGCATCTTTATATAGTCTGTGTCAGAAAACAAAAAAGTAGAAAACCTCATTATTTTAGGATAAACTTGATTAAACTTTTTGGGGTGGTGTCCTATTACAAAATGTATTACGGTCTTTTAGAATCAAAACTTTTTATAATCTTGACAAAATAAATATCGTTGGAAAGATCTGAGTCTATATTGTGATAGAAGCAATACTGAGAGAAATTGATACATTCATGACAGAAAAATGCATCAAAGTAATTCAATGGAGTTTGGGTGGCACCCGGTGGCTATTTGTGGTATAACACCTAAACAAAATTGCATAGGGACCTACATTTTTTTTATATCACCTTCAAATTTGGAACACAACTTTAGACACATGGCTTTAAATCCTATTTTGTAAAATATTACATTTTATATAAAATATAAAAATAAAAACAGTTCAGTACATTTTTTACAGTAAATTTGACCTTTTTTTATACTTTAATTTTTTTAATGATTTTGCTTCTGCAATAATCTGCTGATTGTCTTCTTTTTTTTAAAAGAGACCACCCTTAGGTCTGAATGTTTGAATAGTGGAATTTCATGGCTATGTTCAAAAGTGATAGTTAAGAGGTTTAGCATCCAGGAAAGCTCAGCAGAGGTTTAGCAACAGGTGGAGACGGTCAGTTTTATTGTGTTACTCCAGAGGAGTTACTGCTCACCTTAGCTTCAGAGGTCATGGTGACCTCGCGGATCTTCATCACCCAGTCCTTTAGCTCCTCCTGTGAACTGGCTGCGATGTCCAGCACCGGGCCGTTGCGAGGCAAAGCCACAGGAACCAAAGAGAAGACAAACTGTCTGCTGCCCTTCCCTTCTTGCCTGACCACTACAGGAGAGACAGCATACATTTTACACAAGACAATGTGAAACAACATGCAACTCTGGGTTGCCAGGTGTATCAAACAAAACTAGCCCAACTGCAATTCAAAACTATCCCAAAAAGCTAGTTTTATGGTTTTCCCCTCCGCCGGGAATGCCCTCGGTCAAAACAGTGATCCAGGGGTGGGGGGAGATCGCTTTAACACGCGGACTAAAAAAAACAACCCACAGAAACAGTGTAAAAGTAGCACAACTTTGCGGTATAACCACATACTTGGCA